>NC_073696.1:115716990-115803236 GCF_029784165.1 Wyeomyia smithii
AGCAAAATCGTTGATCTTTCGGTGTTTGCACTTGGTTTCCCCCAAAGGCAATGATCTGTACAAACAGGAGGGTTTTGTTAGTTTGCTTAGATGACGTGTGGATTGGGCACGCTGCTCCATTGCTGACGGGTGGTGTTGGAAAGAAAACAAAACCCGTCGGAAGTGGTGCGGTTTGTGGTGCGGTGCGTTACAACTGGAACCGACGACGACGACGACCGACAAGAGGGACTTGTTATTCATCACATTTAATCAACGTAAGTTTTATATCACACCGCATATCTGCCACGTGTTGTGTGATTTGGTTGTAGTAATTAATAAATTTCTCTTTGGAAGTTTTGTGTTATGCATTGTCGCTGACTGTGAAAATGCATTTCTCTGATTCGGACTGAAAATGAAGATTTGTAGTTCGGACAGTTCGTCAGGGTGCTGTATCTTAGCTAGATTATCAGCTTTATTGTCACGTGTGAAACATATTATTTATTCGTGATTCATATAGATTGCAGTGACACAAACATGTCGATTCCACTAATCCATCAATCATTTGACGTGGCTCAATGCTGTTCTATCCGGAATTCGTAATCGTACCAAAGGTTTTGGTAAATTTGTGTAATTCCCATTAACAGGCAGCGGCGGCAGCTTCGGTCAGTGCCACCAGTGAATTATTATGCACGCAGCGTAGCTCGCAAAATTTGTCATTCAAAGCTCACCGCACGAGCGGATAGCTAATGAATTAGCATAAATAAAGCATCAATACTAAATGCTTGTTCGACTCCACCTAATTGTGCAGCAAATAAGGCGTCGTAAAGAGCGGCTGTGCAAAAATGTTGCGCGTTGTTTCGCAACTCTCAAGGCTGTTCGATTTGCGCAGGAACCGTTAAACAATAGCTTACCAAGTGCAGGGTGGTCCTGTGTAGTGACAACATTTATTGTGTATAGTGAGTAAAAATCGACAGAAATATATTATGTACGTAAGAAAATCAATTGGCATAGATAAAACTTCGCCGGGTTGCAAAAGTCTTCGCGGTTCGTTCTTGCCAGGGCACGTACGTGCAACACAAGCCATGGTGTATGGAAAAATAAACTTGAACCGGTTGCAACTGAATTGTGGATAGTACACTGCTGATAGGTGGAGAGGATTGGAAAGTACGAAGAGACGATTCGGTTCAGTGGGTGAGTGAACATCGTAAAATATTGATAGCAGTTTCAGCTGTGAACCAGCGAAGTCGTCGTTCAGCGAGCGTCAAATCTACACAATAATTTCATTTATCTAAACTTAACACATAACAAAATCTCGCTTTGCGACTTCATAACCGACTTTCGTCCAGCTGCATCCTTGTGCTGCGTGCTGTGACTTCCATTTTGCACAGTGGGGTGGCACCGTTCTATCGTGAAAAAAAAAATGAAAATGAGTATTTTATCAGTTTTCGCCTGTCCAAGAAGCGCGTATAGTTAGTTGTCGAATTCAAATATATTAATTTGGTCATACTTTCCTTTACAGTAATCTTAATAATTCTATTAGGAAAAGTAAAGAAAAGTCAACTCGAGCTTTTGAATTATATTAGAAAACGTTCCCACCTTGGGGCTATTATTGTCAGGTCCTTTATTATTCGTGTCAATTTTTTAATACTTGGTTCTGCTTGTAAATGGAAAAAAGCAGCAGCAGTGGTTGGAATTTTTTTAATGTGATTTCGTAGCCAGATAAAGTTCGTTGTTTGTTAGTAGGTTGAAACAATTTAACCCATCGGAAAATGATGTCACTCCACCGCACTTATCATGGGAGTATCTACTTTGAATGCAGGAGTGTGGTAAAATCGAAAATCGTTTATAATTTCGCTAATCGATATAGCTAATCGATCCTCAGTTTATTTTTTATTTATTTATTATTTATTATTCATGTTTAACTAGTACTTCCAGTAAACTTTACACTTTCTTCAACTTTTCTACAACCTCAACCCCAGCGTCATTCAGTGCATTGAATGCTTAGCTGTGCAAGTGAACGATGAATCTACGCCGCTCGGAGCCGTCCAACAGAACTAGACTCTTTTCTTAATCAAGAGTGCGAGTTTGTAATATCAATATAGTCGCATCTACATACTCGATTCAATGCACTGGCAATGAATACTACTTGAAGGAGATCAAGACTATAAAACCGTCGGTCCTTAATATCTTCACCAGTTTGTTGTTTCCCCTAGCTTTCACTTGATTTAAATACATCGTAGGTACGACCGACAAATTGAATTGGCATTCCGTTCTGCATGGATTGAAATTGGAATAACATTTCGTTCTTTTGTTACGAGAAACAACTTCCATTAAATTTAGAACGAAGAATTAATGAATAATAGTATGTATAGGGATACTTACTAAAACGTGTTACAGATCGTTGTTTGTGACTTGGCAAGTGTTTGCTCAAATTTTAGTTTATGCCTTGTATCGAAGGATCATATTGATGTTTTATTTATAAGATGGACATTTTAAGAATGTGGAAAATGGCATAACAGCTCAAGTTAAGAGTTTTGTTATACACACATTTTTTTATTCAGACACGAATACACACAATATGTGTAAAGTGTCTTTAATAATATTAAAAAAAATTCACACATTTACTTGACATTTTTTTGCCATTTCTGAAGCGAACCGACTATTTATTGCCATCGTTTACGGTGTGCACGAGATCTTTCGAACAAATTTATCAGCTCGTGAAGCAGGGGATTCGCCATAAAAAATGTTTGAGTAAATGGCAGCGGTTGTTCTGGAATAACGTTTTTTTTTGCGTTGAGAAGTAAAATTTTATTGATAGTTTATTTAAGGTTAAAAATTTATTCAACAACAGATTGCTAATGAGAGTATGAAAAATATTAGCTTGAAAATTAAAAGCGTAATTTAAAAAAGTTACACAAAAGTAGTGCCTAAACTGTGCCTTGTAGAGGATTTTTGTTATTTCTTCAATGCACTGGAAAAGCGTGACCAGCACAGGCGAGCTTGGTGCAACGTGCTCGTTAAAATTCTTCGTGTTTTGATTTTATAGCCACAGAATTCCTGCTGCTGTCGAAAGTTATTAAACCTTTTATAATATATTTTATTGTTGTACGAAACGGCCGTCAAACGAAATTGTGTAACCGTACGAAGACGAGCTTTCTGTTCGCCCCAACTCGAACGCAGTGCCCATGGCACTTCAACCTCGATCCTTTTACGGTCGTGCTGCAGCTTTTTTGTTGTTGTCGGTAACCACGCGTTCGCATCCGTGCGAGCAGATATTTACACTGGGTGGTTTAAAGGGCGTCAAGGGGATTCCTCTTAATATCGATGGTGAAAGTTTGGTGCTTTTGTTCTGACCGACCGGATGAAATCGGAAAATTATAGCTCCGTAGCAGGAAGAGAGAAACGGAGCTGGAGTAACGCGAACAAAAAAGAGAATTTTATAGTATTATGCATATTAGATTGCTCTTTATTACGAACGGGAGAGATATAAAGATAATCTTATATGCGGAAAATAATTTCCTGGAATAGCGCTGGTGCTGTTCGGGTGTGTAGTGAAATATTTTAAACAAACAGCTTAATGGCTGGAAACTGTCAGGAATGGAATCCGTTGGGTTGCATAAACAACGCAATTGCATTCCAGCTGTGGCGGGGGAAGGACGGATGTTTGCCAAAATGCAAACAAAGTTGGTCATTCAGTGAGTCACATGCATCTGGATTAGGAGATGAGCCATTGGCTTCGAGTGCCAGCCGTAAGGAAAAGTTGGAAAAATAGAATTGTTGGATCGTCCTTCTGGTACCCAGTTGTATTGATTATGACGGCAATCAATTTTATCTTATTTAAAACGTTTAGCTTGAGGTGAATAGTTGTGATATGTATTTAACGTTGAGATTGAATAGAATTGAACGAACTTTGTTGGCAATAAATTATTCTATTGAATAATCTCTGTTATTGCAGCGATCGCTCACGATGAAGCATATTATTATTATTATTATTTATTTATTAATTCATCCGACAGTTGTCTTAATAAATACATATTAAGGGGTTATATACCTTTTTAGTTTTAAAAAAACCGAATTTTTTTTATTGTACTATCTTCAAATACAACATTTTCACAAATTTTCATAAAGATCTGAGCAATAGGAAGAAAGTTAGAGGAATTTGCAGCGCGCCTCGCCGCGGCCGCATAAGCTAAACTTGAAACTTTACACGCGATTATCTCGGAATAGTGTTTTCCGAAAAATGACTTTGCCGTGATCCTGATTGCGGAAAGACTACTAAACCGATTTCCTTCATCTTTTTTTTTAAATTTTCGTTATTAAATTCGCCGGTCCTTGAACGATCGCTTTTTGAAACATACAGTTACATTTTGCCGCAAAAAAAATTTAATGCAATTTTTAGCTCTCAAAACGTGAATTTTTGGGGAAAAACGTTCCCGTTTGCACTGAAAACAAAATACTCATAAAATCGATCGTTCAAGGACCCGGCACACTCCTAAACTGATGAAATAATATGAGTTTTTTTATTTCGGTTGACCCGCTGAGTCTCTATCAGGATCACCGCGAGCCTCTGCAAAAAAATAGTAATAATTGGTATATCTCAAAAACAAACGTGTTTTTTTTTTTATTTTTGATAAACTGTACTTTCAGAAAAATACCCCTTTGATGCAATGAAAATGGTGCTATGCACTTAAAAAAAGATTCAAACTTCCCTCATTTTTCTCGACCAAAAAGATATTTAACCCCTCAAACTATATGGCTGGGAAAAGCCACCTAAAAAGGCCGTGAACTTTCAAGCTGGCATAAAAACCCAGCATCTTTTGCAGATAATACATGGCAACAGTACAAGTATAAAATAACATACATTATAAACAATTCATAACATACAAAACATGACTAAAAATTAAAATTTGCGTAGTATCGATTGAAGAGCACGGCCATTTGGCGTACAGGTTCATTCTGCCCGTAGTTCGTGCGGTGCGAATTCGTTTGCAATAGGCTCTGGCTTCGACGAGGCATGGGACAATACAACTGCAGCAACGTCAGGATGGCTGGGCAATCATACCGGCTTGTTAAAATATTGTGAGTCAATCTGGCAATTATCTTCTTGCAGGGCTGTTCGAAAGAGGATATTCCAACCAACAAGCAGAGGCTTTCGTAAGGTGGCGAATGAGCTGGATCTCTCCATGGCAAATAACGGCAGATCCTTCTAACAAAATGTTTTTGTATGCGCCTAATTCGCTGACTCCAAAGTTCATAATGCGGGTCCCAAACAACGCAAGCAGTTTCCAGAATAGAGCGTACTAATACTAATGAACAATAGAGAGCTCGCATGGTGCCATAATCAACAAACTCATTTCCTATTCTGAATATCAAACCAAGTTGACGATTAGCTTTGGAGATGTGCTTGATTAATGAGCTAGTAACATTGCAAATAATTTGCGTTTGTTTTTCTTTTTGTAATAACTCAATGCACAAGTTTGAAGCAATGGGGTGAATAGTTGGCCAATCAATCGTAATAATATACATAAATAAAAAAAGCACATTTGTAACAAGTATTTTTAGATATATCTTCATCTATATCTATATCTATATCTATATCTATATCTATATCTATATCTATATCTATATCTATATCTATATCTATATCTATATCTATATCTATATCTATATCTATATCTATATCTATATCTATATCTATATCTATATCTATATCTATATCTATATATATATATATATATATATATATATATATATATATATATATATATATATATATATATATATATATATATATATATATATATATATATATATATATATATATATATATATATATATATATATATATATATATATATATATATATATATATATATATATATATCTATATCTATATATAGGAGTAGTTTCGATTGCTGGGAGTTAAATATCGAAAAAACTATGTGGCATATGTAGGCGATTATTTATATTCAGCTATTCAATTGCCATATATTAATCGTTTCATTACCCCAATTCGAGTGTTAAGTAAGCTACAAAAGTTAATGATACAAATAGTTACAGGCCTGCAAAAATGGCTTAAACCAACAACTAGCAATGCTTTCTAAGATCCCATGCGCGAACATGTTTAGGATCGCAAGTTTTGCCAAGGGTGCGAACTCCATTCTGACCGCTATTACTAAATTGGTCAAGCTTTACTGTACACAGTACCAAAAAATGAAATCTACAACTAATACAAATGAAAGCGCATAACGATTTCTAGCACATAAAGTGAATAATATATACAATTTCACACCGTTAATAATGCACAATACAGAATCGTTTTAAGCCATGTAAATTTGTATGTTAATTGATATAAACTTAAAGCTTCGAATATAAATATGCATGCAAATTCACAATATATTCATTTACTTTGCATGTGAATATAATACCACACGGAATATTACATGGTTTACAATGCTCCATTTATGTGCATTAAAAGTGATGTAAATTTTTTTTACTGTGTACGTATAGCGAGCAGACGGCATTGGCAATATTATAAGAAATGTTGTTGCAACTCCTGCTGACGCAGTTTGGCGGTATAGTGCTTGTTGTCGAAGTAAGCGTGACTTACGCTATGATCAAATTTCACGTCAATTAGACTACGTACAGTTTTGATTTACATATATGATAAGATTAGCCAGGCCAAATCCCTGGCAAAGCTCCAATATAATTATTTAGCCTTTGCAATCAGACTCCCGGAAGTCGTGTCTCAAAGGGGTTGAAACTTTTTTTTGGGCTGATGAAAGAAGGCACAATTTTTTTATATCAAAAAAAAAAAAAAAATTATGCCAAATATCTTAGATGGATCGTCGAGATCTGGTATTGTCTAAAAAAATTCAGGAGAATCGACTTTTTATCTTCTAGTACGAAAACTTGCTGTCTCCCAGAAAGTCGATTTAACCCTCTAATGCCCAAGTTAATTTCTAGACGGGCTTCGGTAAAATCATTTTGAATCATTATAAACACTTTTTAAGTATTTATTGAAGCTTTTTAGAGATTTGACTGAAGCCCGCCAAATGGCGGCATTGGGCACTAGAGGGTTACGATTTCGTTTTTGGAATTTTTTTTTCGATTCAATAGTTCAAGTGTTTTTTTCTTCAACCAAAAAAAGGGCAGCTTGAATTCCTTTGAGGTACGACTTCCGGAGGTTTGATAGCAAAAGCTAAGTTAGTCTCAAAAATTGCCAGGTATTTGTAAAACAGAATTCTCCGTACGTGCGGAGAAAATAAAACCCGCCGGATTCAGGTCTGCTACTACACGCAAAAGTTGAAGTCTTGTACAATCATTGTGTCTTCCCGATTCGCACAAATGTTGCACAGAAATCGCACAATAAATGTGTGAAAAGCATAACGCAACAGTTGTACTGCGAATACATTGACATAGAATGAAATCAGAATATGTATCATATACCGACACTTTATTTCTTACGTCGAGTGTATTAGTGACTGCTACTCATGGAGCAGTGCAAGCAGCAAACAACAACTTGTGAACTCACTAGATTTAAATAGCTACTATACTCGATCGATTTATCTCGATGGATTTGGTCATTAAAAATTACCATTGAATGATTTGCAAAAAAAAACGAAACAAAATTCTGTTCACAACATTTTGTAATCAACGCTAGCTTCACCGCAAAACTAACAAAACACTCCATTCCACAAAGCCACAAAAGCGTTGCTGATTTTTTATGGCAACACTTGTAAATTGTGAATGATTATTATTTGTCATTCTGTGCACGCACTTTTTTCTCAAGCGACGAGAGAAATTTCTCTCAGGCTCGTAGAATTTCCTTGTATGTGCGACAAGACTAGACACGTCATATACAATTTGCAGGTTGCTCTTTCGCTTCTCTTTCGGTTCGGACTCCGACGCGCAAGGCGATAACTCGTTGCTTCACGAAATAAGCGAGACACCCGTGCTGTACATACTTGATACCAGTGTTGTTAGTCTCACTCATACCGTCGGTGCGTGCTTGCTGCTATTCAGAGGAATGCATGAAGAAGAAAAAGTATCTCGAAAGCGTGTGTGCAAATGCAAAAGACTTGAAAAGCGTAGCATTTGTCTCGTCCTCAAGCAGAAAGGAGGAGAATGGTTTTGCTTCTCGCTCGCTTTGCAATGCTGCTTGATACCAGTTGAAACTGTTCAGGTGTAGTAGTATGGAGCTGCCAAATACATTGGAGAAACGCTAGAGCATTAAGTGCGTTATGCCCAACACGCAATCATTGTACTGGTTCCGAATTACATCAACATTTGCGCTAAAAACGCACAATTTTGTACTGGTTTCGCACCATCCAACTTTTGCGTGAGATTGATTTTATTAAGTAAGTTTTACTGAAACCCCCGAAAGAATTTTCTTTTCGATTTCCCCCCCAGTACTTTTCTAGCTTTATGTTTCTTGACGGTATCGCTAATGAGAGCAGAAAAACACTTAATTTCCTAAATTGTTTTTCTCCGGTTCTTTCTCTTCAATATTCTCTCGCACTCATTTCCCTTCTGCAACGGAACCCATATTGAGAGTGAGTGATGTGACCGAGCCAAACCGCGGTTTTTCTGATGCGGTTTTGTGACATGATAGTAATTGATTTAGGTTACTCCCTCTCTCTCAACCTGTCTCTGTCTTCAATACTCTCAAAATTAATTTTTTTTCATCAACCTCACCGTGCCCTCCGAATTTCTGGCAACGCCACTGGCGTGTATACTTCGTATGGCTCATATTTCATACTTCTGCGTTACACCCGACTTTTTCATTCGCCAACGTGTATTGATCACAGATTTCGACACCCAAAGATAGGTTGCGGGACCTAAGTTGGCTACACAACCCGTAATAAGCTCTGGTCGCTGCCGTTTTTTCAACTCGCGGCACACCACATAAACAAGTTACGAATGTACCAAGTCAAACAAATTCATCAGCTACTCCGAAAGTTTCTGCACGATCAGCCGTACCGCGAATATTTGGTCCGTGATAACGCGGGCACCCATGGATCCAGTCTTGTATTATCCCATGAACTCTTTCGCAAATGGTGATAGTTGATCGCATAGAATCTGAGAGAATACCTTGTAGGAGGCGTTCAACAGCGTGGCTGTATGGTAGTTGTAGTAATCCTGCTTGTCGCCGTTTGTCGATGGGGCATATACTACTTTCTTCCAAATTTTGATAAAACCCAGTGAACCGCCTTAACCGGTGCTCCGCCACCGTGTTTAAACGCCTCGCTGGAAAGTTGGTCAGCTCCAACTGTTTTGTTGTTTTCAGACGGCTTTTTAACGTCCTAGAGATCAGGGGCTGAAATTCTATCGTCATTCGTGCGTACACCAAGATCTACTGCCGCTTCATCATCGTCTTCAGCTACATCTCCGTTAAGGTGCTCGTCGTAGTACCTACTGTTTCCACCTTTCAATCGCCTCACACTTGTTCGCGTGAAGGTTGTCGTTCAGGTCTTATTCAGGTGTACGTTTCGACTTGTGGCTAGCAGCCTTTGTGGGATCTGTTCAACTTTTCGTAGAACTTTCGTGTGTCATTTGCATGGTACAGTACTTGCATCGCCTCGTGTTCTCGATCTTCCTGTTGGTTATTCTTCTTCCGAAAAACCGAGTTTGCCTGTTCCGGGCGCGTCGGTAAAGCTTCCTGTTCGCCATCGTTCGGCGTTGCAGTATTCTGCCGGTACCCGCATAACTGTCCCATAATGAAAAACAACATGTTGAGAAAACGGCGATTTAATATTATCCGTGAATTTTCGAATTTCCAGCAATTACATCCAGAACCAATGACAATAACAGTTTCATGGCACCACAAGTTTATCGTTGAGAACAAAAACCATGGATGGAGTTGGTTTTAAGTTATATAACTTGAAAAAAAGACAAAATGGGACAAAATATGCGGGTACATTTCAAAAGTAATCGCATATTTTGTCTGTACTACCGAAAAACAACATTAGTCTAGGTAATTAAATGACATACTTCTATATGCCTCAAATAATCCGATATACACTAATCTGGAGCAAAATTATATGTTTGCAGTTTGTACCACTATGCAGTGGGACTGTAATGTGGGTACTTTCAAAATGGGACAAAAACAACTTGGTATTTTTTCCATGTTTTTCCATACAAAGTATCAATTTTAATTTTTTTCCAGAAAATATGATAACAAATAAGTCGATTCTCGGTGATAACTCAGAAGTGACCAAAATCAGTATGGGACAGTTATGCGGGTACCGGCAGTATTCTTCTCTCTTACAAACTGTTCACACTTGTCGTCGAACCATTCCACAGTGGGTCGACTCCATACAAAGGCTGGCAGCAAAAAAAGTGTCGATAAATGCGACAAAAACTTGGTATTTACATAATTTTGGGGCGCTGAACACGAATTTGGCATCATTTTTTTGTTTGGGGCCGTCCATGAGGCACAAAGTCCAATTTTTAATATTTTTTTTGTCACTTTTTCCTTTTTCATAGAATTATATGATCTTTGACCACAAGTAGTGCCACCGGGCGTCCTCCCCATTGAAAAAACACGTAATTTATGGACGACCCCTCGAACTAAACAAATTTTGCCTAAATATATATACTTTTTTAATAAACTAAAACAACATAAGTAATACAAACTAATTACAAATTGAAAAAATCATCATCAGCATCATCATCTTCCGCTGTGATCGCTTAAATCTGTGTTGAACTGTTTCCAGAAAATTTGAAGTTCATTATACTTATCAGCTGGAAAAATGTCTTTCGCTGCAATTTTCATTTCTTCTAGTAATTTTCCATGTTTCATTGTTTCATATATACGTTATCTTTCTAATCCGGTTTCTATGGTTGAAAGAGGACATTTAAATACATGTATAACACCATGAAATGACAACTTACTAGACATTGAATTTAGTGGTGCCGCTGAAGTTGAAGGCTCCATAATAAAATTCAACGAATTTATGAATTTGAAAACCAAGATACTGGAATGACACAACGTTCTAAATGAAAACGAAAAGATGCGGAGGGCGATGACTGTTCTTTGTTTTTTTTCTCATAAAGCAAAATGTGTGCTTTACATTTGTATGCAAACGATTGCGAAGCAAAAGCAATCTTCAAACGGGCTATTGTTAGCCGGAGTTTGATGGTATGAGTTTGCTGCTAGTATTTAACATTTCCATCACTTTAGCGAATTTCATTATCATAAATTGTAAAGGGCTGAATGTTTTTAATATTGTTTTAAATTTGCAGAAAGTAATAAAGTTTGACATAATTAAAAGTTTCATAAAGATTTTTTTACTATTTTCTTATTTAACACTTATTTTATAGAGCAAAATCATTTCAAATCGCCTGGAATTACGCGAAAATTTAATCGACCATTTTTGATTTGAATGAAACTTTGCACACGTATTTGGCTTAGCAAACTGAGCATTTTTCACAGGTGGAGGATTTTTTACACCAATGAGTTACATTCTAAAAGGGCGTATGCCTTTTGGCACAGGTTTTATTCGAAGCATTGTAGCCCAGAAACTGTTGGTTGTATAGAAAAACTGTCTGAGAAGGAGTTGTAGGGAATTAAAAATGCACCATAAAAAAATATATACTGTACAAAAAAAATTTTTTTTGACCAATAAAAATTAAAAATAAACATTAAATTTCAATTAAAAAAAAAAGAGTTGAATTTTTGTTTTATTTTTTTTTTAAAGAAACTTGACGTTAATACGCAACTTTAAAAAAAAAGTCCAGGATGGAGAAATGAAAAATGATTTTTTATGGTAGATTATTTTTTTTATGTAAATTCTTATTCAAACATTTTTCAAAATATTTGTATTCTGAGGATTTTAAAAGATGCAGAAAGTCATTTTAAATCAAAAAGCTCTTGGTAGTAAACATTCTAAAGGCATTGGTTTTCGAGTTATTTCTAATTTAAGCTCAAAAAATTATAATTATTTGGTTAAATACACGTTTTCCTTAATTTGTCCATGGTTCTCCAGCGAAAACCATACGTTTATTGGAATGCTTGATCAAAAATATACAATTCATTCTTTGACAACAAGACGATTGGGGGAACGGTTCTCAAGAAGAGAGTCAGATGGTCTAAGTAATATAAATATATATAGGAGTCAAAAATTTATTTTCGAGTTTTATTATCTTAGGAACATATTTTTCATGACATAGATACTTTAGAGAACTAGTTTCACCTTATATTTTATATACATCATAAGTAAATGATTCGTCATCTTTTGAAAACAGCTTCGTTTGTATCTTATTTTCTAAAATCGGAACAAAAGAGTAATACTTTTGTGTGGCAGCTATTATTATAGATTTTTTGAAAATAATGCTCCATTCTGTTACTCCTTGTTCATATTCTTCATATGATACCCAACTAAATGACATTTTTGATGAATTTTTATTACTTTTCTGATTAGACCAATCATACAATTCTTTTGCGCTTGTAATGGGATGTTCATGTTCTTTAGCTAAACTTGCATTTCCTGCCATTCGCTTTAATATGCAACCAATTGCATCGCGTGGGCCTTTACCATGAGAAGTCGCAAAAAAATGTCACTCTGCACCGACGTTATATTTTGTTTTGAACTTGCAAAGACTTGCAAAGTTTTTTCTATTTTTATATTGTGAGGCAGCTCCATCAGACATTAACATCGCTTTTTTCAACTGTATTGTTGTTTTCAAAAAACTCATTAATTTGGCAATGAACACCTAAACCGCAACAGTATCATGATGGAGTACTTCCGATATTATGATGAAGCTGATATTCTTAAGTGTTCCAGATTCTGAATAGTAAACAACGAAGGGATGAATGGCTTGACTATTATTCCAATAACTACACGAATCACAAATTGATAAAGACGTATTAAAATGAGCTTGACTGTTCAATATTTTTAATTTTGCAATAACGTTTTTTTTTAATTTGCGTAAGCTTGATGAGCACCGATGATCAGGAAAGGGTTTACAGCATTTGGGCTTGGTGTATTTCATTTTCACTTTATTCATCTTCACAAAATGCAAACTGTTACTAACACATCTGGAGTAGTGCAATCGTATTTCTATACGAAAACAGATATTATAGGTAACCCAGTAGTTATTGGCTGCGTACTTTACAAACAGTTATTATTAGTAAACAAGTAGGTAGTGTTGCACGACAAACATATTTTTTTATAAAACATTCGGCAAGGGGGAACGTGTAGGTAGGCTAAGGTTTAGCGCTTGAGTTATTTATCCAATCGTTTTGTTGTCAAAGAATGAATTGTATATTTTTGATCAAGCATTCCAATGCACGTATGGATTTTGCTGTAGAACCATGGACATGTTAGAAAAACGTGTATTTTCCAAAATATTAATAATTTTTCGAGCTTAATTTTAAAATAACTCGAAAACCGATGCCTTTAAAATGTTTACTACCAAGAGCTTTTTGATTCAAAATGAGTCTCTGCATCTTTTAAAATCCTCAGAATACAAATATTTTGAAAAATGTTTAAATTAGAATTTTTATAAAAAAATTAATCTACCATAAAAAAAATACTTTTCATTTCTCCATCCTGGACCTTTTTTAAAAAGTTGCATATTAACGTCAAGTTTCTTTAAAAAAAAAATTAAAAGAAAAAAATTCGACTCTTTTTTTTTAAATTGAAATTTAATGTTTATTTTCAATATTTTTTGGTCAAATTTTTTTTGTACAGTGTATTTTTTTTTATGATGCGTTTTCAATTTCCTACAACTCCTTCTCAGACAGTTTTTCTATACAACCAACGGTTTCTGGGCTACAATGCTTCGAATAAAACCTGTGCCAAAAGGCATACGCCCTTTTAGAATGTAACTCATGAGTGTAAAAAATCTCTCCACCTGTGAAAAATGCTCAGTTTGCTAAGCCAAATACGTGTGCAAAGTTTCATTCAAATCAAAAATGGTCGATATTCGACCATCGGTCATTTCGCTCGATTTGTCTTTATAACTTTTAATTGATAAATTTTGTAATTTTTTGCCCTAATTTTTTAATTCTTACGTATTGAGTTCGATATCATAAATTTCCATTAATGGGGTATCATGGTTATGATTAAAATTAATCCTGGTTGAAATTTCAACCTCAAAAAAAATAAAATGAAAAATGAAAATCTTTTTTTCACGAAAGTGACAATTTGCGCAGCAGCGGACAGTAGGCATTTAAAAGCTTACGTTTTTACCTAAATTTTGAATGTAGTCACAATTGTGGCAAACTGCGGCAACTAAACCATACCACGAGAGGCTGCAAATTTCGCACATCGTTGGCCATTATCATTTGATGCAGCGTTTAAACTGTTCCGCCCGATCATCGATCTGTACATTGTCTCCCATCCTACCTGAGCGTTTATTTCACCAATGACCACCTTGAGGTCACGTTGCGGACAGCTATCATACACCTGCTCGAGCTCGGGCCTTCCTTCGCATAAGCAGTGTACGTTGATCTTGCTATAGTTGAAGAACCGTTCCTAGTTCTTAACTTACACATTCTTACCTTGAACGGCTGCCACCAGCTCGTTGATAGTGTCACAGCTCTGGTAACAGGTAACCGCTCGATGTCCGCTATATACTATTTGCATGATCAGCAAAGTTTCTGTAACGCTAGAATTTCGAAGACCTATGCCACGGGCCCTTGCAATCGTAAATCCTTCTCTTATCACCAAAAAAGCTTTATCTAAAAATTAGCAATTTTCGTTTCCAGACCTCGGACCGGAATGTAAAAAGAATGAACAGGATGGAAACAGTACTTTGTGGACATTCAAGTTATCTATCGGTATTCGGGGTAAAATAAAAGTGAAATGGGGTGAAATGCGACAAGTATGATTTAGTATGATAGAAAAGGAGATTTTTTCGTTCGATGAAATGTGACATCCTGTTAACAAGACAAAAGCCTCACTGCCAACTCACCACGATCATACTCATTCTAACAGTCTGTCCTAGTCAAATACCACAGTTATCATTGATCAGTTGGCAGGTTGAGGCGCTATCTGTATTATTAGTTATGTTCTTTACATAAAACAGAGGACGTAACATGTATTTCGCAAATAAAAACTTGTAAAAACCCATGAAAAGCTTTAGCTTAAAACAATGTCTATTGTATTTTAAGGGTTCTTAACCGAGTAGGATTCCAAGAAATTTAGTGTCGAATTGAATGTTATTTGTTCAAAAACATATTAACAATCTAAGAAACACAGTTCTTTGGAAGATGTAAACTCAAGTGTTCAAGGTGTTGCTTGGATCTGCGGCACGTAAGGCTTCTTGATGAGATAAGCGCATTTATTGCTGCATATTGAGCGTACGCGATTGTTGACATACATACGGAATCTTGAAACCGTCTGAAGCACCGAGGTAGTCACTAGTGTTGTTTCAATTGATTGCTCTGATGGACGACAGAGTAGGCAATATTTAAATGTTTACCGACTACCTGCTAACTTGGGATTCGGCTGAGGTTTTGGTTTATTTACGTTATGCTGATGGTTAACATTTCGCATCATAATTTCTTGCTGGGTGGTGTCTCTTATCCCCCGGATGAATAAGACAATTTGTTGTCTGTGGTTGAAGTGCAAGTATGAGCAGCCGAAGGTACCGCCGAATGGAATTGTTTGCATTTGGCAAACAAAAGCTGGTAGGCAGTTGTTAAATATCGGTTGTAAACTGGTTTAATTGAGGTAAACAGTGCTGTGTTTGAGTACACTTTATGGCTTTTTATATTGATTCACAGCGTACGTCCAGTAATAACTTAGGAATGGTTGCGATTGAAGCTGATAGAAAATATGTAGAAAGTATTGAACCGAAGACGACATGTAATCTTTGAGTTTCGCTACTTTACTTTACTTTTTAGCCGAGGACAATAGCCCTCAATTTGCGAGTGTTATCATGAATTTGCAGTCGGTTGTTGGCCCTAATTTCATCAAATTACGGGTATCAATTTAGTTCTAGATAGCTAACTATTACTGGCAATAATTTTATGAATCTATAATATATTCATAGTTCCATAAATCTTTTAATTACAAGAGATCCATAATTGAACCAAAAATCTCTTTTGACAGCTGGTTATATTGCATTACAAGCAACCAGTTGCTTTAGTCATTGCTGTTGGTACTATCAATAATTGAATTAATTAAATAGTGATACAATGAAAATGTTGTGATTCATTACCGCAACGCATATTGGCGATTAATTGTATTATAGACTGGAAATTATCCATACGCACGGTGTGTTAGATTTATTATCCACAGTAACATTGACATATTCTAAAACACAATTTTAATCAAACATGTTCCGATCCAACACAAACATTTTGGTTTTATCCGTAATAGTCTTATTACGCAGGGGTATTGGAGTTTTTACCTCCTAATTAGGCCATCATTATTAAATTTCTATCCTTTGGAATAATATAATAAGAACCCTGTGCTCGTAAAGTTGCAAATTTCATACCGGTGAAGGTGATAATGCACATCGTAAAACAAAAGCTGTGGTTCAATTTTAGCCTCAGCGGAAAATGAAACCTTTGATAAAGTTCATGCACAGTGTTCAATTGTTTCTCGTGTTGTTTGTTGAATAGAAAAAAATATTTAAACTGTTTGCTAGCTCAAAATCTTTTCCCCACTTTCCGACACACAATTTAATCTCTAGATGAAACGTGTTTTCCTTGTGCTTCGCACATACTTGAACCCTACGCCAGAAAAGTTCGCGATTGTGGTTCCGTGGGATTCCACAATGGATTTTCGAGCGGCTCTGAACTTGTGGCGTGTCAGCCAGGGGAACAATTTGCAAAACTTGCTGTAAAATGCACTCGAGTAGATTGTGGGGTTTGGCTAAACACACTCTGGGATGGGATCGGTGGAAACTGTGGAAAACTTACATTAAAGTATGAACTGTCGGTTTATTCGTTATTCATCCGAGCAGGTCGCCACTGAGTACTAGAGGGCCTTCGAAGTTAAAGAGGAATGTACTAAAAGTCCGATATCACCGTCCACCGGGGAAGGATGATGTAGCGAAACTGTCAGTGGAATAAACTGTGAAGTAATTTTAGTGGTCGTTAAAAACTTTGCTCGAACTATCTGGCTTCGAACGAAAAATGGCGAGTGAACGATCGAAACAACAAGCACTATATCCTAGCGTCATCCTGCGTGGGAGCAGTACTGGCATTGCCGAGGAGAATAGTGAAAATACATTTTCATCTGGAGTGACGAAAGAGTTTTAATTGCTCCTGCTGACAGTCTTAGTGTAGGAATGGACCTTTTACTAACTCGGAAGCGCAAGGTCGGCAGTCGTCGGTAGTAGATGGAGGGGGAGAGCTCTGAGGTATTTCAATTGACATTCTTCGAAAAGATTCTTGATGTTTGCCGACGCGATTCTGTGTCACCAGACAGTCAGTGTGTTAATGGCAGCATGGTGAAGAACTTGAAATGTAATTAAAGTTGTGGAGTCTAAATGGATTCTCTGATTCAATAAAACACTTACCGTAAAATGTATTTGCACTGAAAAGACTGGAATCGATATATTCGTAGAAACGTTGCTTAGTGCATAGGAGAAGTAAACAATATGATAGATTTGCAAAATTATTAGGACAAAGATATGTGTAAAATATGTAAAACGTGTTAAATATGTAAAATAGACCCTACCAAATCTTTTTTTGTATCTAAATTATAATACGATAGCAGTAGAGCTCAAGTATAATAAAGAAAACATCCTTAATGGTTCATAATTGGCAACAATGTTGTATGACTAGAGTTATTAAACATTGAAAAAGCTATCTGATAAATTAGTTTAATGTTTTTATTTATTGTTGACAAGAAAAACTGATATTCTTGTCTCATTGTTTTTTGTTTTCTATCTAGCAAGCAGTTTTCAAAAACTTGTTCGCAAACAGCATTTTAGTAGAGATCAAAATTTTTGAGAAACAATTTAAAAGATTTTACTTTTTAGAACATATAAAACAAGGCTTGACTGCAACTAACCTGTCGGAAAGTCATGTGTCCTCTAGTCGAAAACAAGTTCGTTCCAGATTTAGCATGGATTGAATTGTACTATAATAAATAAAGAGGTTTGTTGTTTTCGTGTACAGTGGCAGTTGGAAAACAATATTTTCAGTTTGCTAGCAGCCTTTGTCATCCATCCGAATCACTGATTTGCGTGATGCGAAAGCCAAACATTACATTTGCATACATGTGACCTGCTTGCGGCAGGAGTACAGAAAAGTGCATTTCGACACCCATTCCCAAATAGGGACAACTGCAGCGAGCGGCACGAAGGTGCAGTATATTATTGATTCGATATTGAGTGAAAAGCATAAGCCAATCGAATTGGCATTAAACGGGGTGTGTTAAAATTTCATTTCACTGCTCAATTTATGCCATCGTCATCCACTGCGCTATTGATTTGTTGGCAGCGGCATGGTCACGTTATGACTGTCGATTCGCCGCCAGTCTGGATGTGTATGACTGTCAGCGCATTTATTGTCTATCCCCCAATTCGAAAGTCCACTGTTACTGAAAGCTTTTACAGGGATGAACTCGACGTTAACATTGGTGGTGTTCGCTGTAGTTTTATATTGCTCCTAGAACGGTACTGAGTTGCTGTTTGTGAATGTGATGAACAGGAGCTGAAATATTGAATTGTTCCAATTTATCAGTGGATGCATTTATTGCAGCCTGTGTTATTTATGCCATTTTAAATAGCACAAAAGCTAATTGAGGTTTCAACGGTTTACGGCTGTTTTAATGTGTTCCAGTCTCGCTTTTTTGGTGCATTCCAGATAAGTAGGAACAGGTTGATCGATTTTATGTTCCCTTTCGTTCAGCAGTAAATATATTCATAATTGCAAATGCAAAGCAATCCTTCCACATCCTGTTATAACGTTATTTTATAAATGCTTTCGGATCTTTTTGATGTAGTGGCGATATGAAGCATGAATGAGCGACCCGCGCGTTAAGTTCATGCCGGGTAATTTGCGGTAAGGATGACACATTTTTAGGTAGTGAATTGTGTTACAAATTAATTCCGCTGATTTTTAAAACACCTTTGTGGTTGAGCAAATTATAACACAAATTTACAAATCATCAACTCGAATGAAACTTTCTCACAGTAGTATTTTTTATAATGCGTTTGATATGTTGACCATTGAAATATTTGAAATAACGTTCCTATCATTAAGCGTCGTGGATTGAGAAGGAGCTAAAAATATCTTTCCTATTAGTGTATAGCCGAACGCAGTACCCCGCGCTGTGGAAATCGAATGACCCCTATAATGATAACTGACAATGAGCAGTATAAAATGCTTCGTACCTACACATAAAGTTGGTAGAAGCTATTTATCGGGTTATTCCCACGAAAACACAGCTGCTTAGAATTGGAGTTGTGTTTCATGATGCAGATATGAACAAACACTAAAAGTTTATGTATAATGATATATGAATGATTGTGGAATTCTGGTGTTAATGAGGTTGTACAAATCAAGGTTTGATGAGTTACATTTCTGAATGTTTATCACTTGCTTAACGCGTGATGAAAAAGCTTTTTATAGTTTGTAATAAACTGTATTGAAAGTTAACGTAAAGTCGAGTTAACGGCTTTTGCATACATAAAACGACAATTGTGGTCACTAAAAAATTTTTTCCTAACATGTATAAACAATTGCGTGTCATTTAACGAGTAACTGATTTGAGATAAAACTTTGTTCCATTATGTTCAATGCATAGACCTAGTTTCAAACCGTGTCATCGCTCTTAGGGACCATTACACGTTCGTGGGAAACTCGCAATGAACGGACGCGTCATTCCTTTCATTTCAGCCTCGTAATTAACTGGTCCTTGCTTTTATGATCGATCTGAGCTAGATTTTGTCGGCAGGGAGATATTCAAACTTTACGATAGGCCTGATCATAAACACTATATAATCGATCGCAATGACGGTCTAAATGCGATGGCAAGGGGCGTAAAATTTGCGAATATTTGCTACCTAACCGCAAAGTTGTATTTCTGGTTCGTTTCGAGTTTTTTTTTTTTTTTATGAAATAAAAATTAGCTTAAGTATTTATGATAAATATTAGTAAATAATGAGTATGTGTGTCCAATCACAAATGGTGACTTCTCAACACTGTTAGAAATTTGTAATTTTAATTGTTAGGATTTGTTTGCTTTCGCAATTAGAACTTATCATTCGTAGGGATTTAAACCTACTTGTCAGAAAAGGGGAAGTAAACTTACAACTAACTTAATTGCTAACTTATTGGCTATAAAGAGAGCTTATCGTAGAAATTGAGGATTGCAACGATTTTTGTCGAAAATTGTTAATAATTTAATTTGACATAGCTTCTAATGGTTCAACACCAGTAAGTCTATGTAATTCGAGTGTACCAAACCAAGGAGGACGCTTCAAAATCATTTTCAGAATTTTATTCTGAATCCTTTGAAGCGTTTTCTTCCTTGTTGAACAGCAACTTGACCAGATCGGTACAGCATAAAGCATTGCTGGTCTGAAAATTTGTTTGTAAATCAAAAGTTTGTTCTTTAAACAAAGTTTAGAATTCCTGTTAATGAGAGGATATAAACATCTCGTATATTTGATGCACTTGGCTTGTATACTCTCAATGTGCTCTTTGAAAATAAGTTTTTTATCATAAATTAGTCCCAAGTACTTAACCTTGTCGGACCAACTTAAAATAACCCCATTCATCTTGACAACGTGATTATTGTTTGGCTTGAGGAAAGAAGCCCTAGGCTTATGCGGAAAAATTATCATTTGAGTTTTAGAAGCATTGGGAGAGATTTTCCACTTTTGCAAGTAGGAAGAAAAAATATCTAAACTTTTCTGCAATCGACTGCATATGACACGAAGACTTTTTCCTTTTACGGAAATGCTTGTGTCATCGCAGAACAATGACTTTGTGCATCCTGGAGGCAAATCAGGAAGATCTGAAGTGAATATGTTGTACAGGACTGGACCCAAGACTGAACCTTGAGGTACACCTGCTCTGACAGGAAATCTATCAGATTTTGAATTCTGATAGACAACCTGCAGAGTTCGATCAGTAAGATAATTTTTTAAAATTTTGATTAGGAAAATTGGAAAATTAAAAGTTTGCAATTTCGCAATCAAACCTCTATGCCAAACACTGTCGAATGCTTTTTCTATGTCTAAAAGAGCAGCTCCAGTGGAATAACCTTCAGATTTGTTAGCTCGTATCATATTAGTAACTCTGAGCAATTGATGAGTTGTGGAATGCCCATGGCGAAATCCAAACTGTTCATTTGCAAAAATTGAATTTTCGTTGATGTGTGACATCATTCTGTTAAGAATAATTCTCTCAAACAGTTTACTTATTGAAGAAAGCAAACTGATTGGTCGATAACTTGAAACTTCAGCTGGGTTCTTATCCGGTTTTAAAATGGGAGTAATTTTTGCATTTTTCCATAATTTGGGAAAATATGCAATTTTGAAGCAGCAATTGAAAATTTTTACTAAAACTTCCATTGTGCTCTCAGGGAGATGTTTGATTAGTATATTAAAGATTCCATCGTCACCAGGTGCTTTCATATTTTTGAAATTTTTAATAATTGATTTAATCTCATTCAAGTTAGTTTCAATTATTTCTGCAGGTAAAAAATTCTGGGAAGAAATTAAATCAAATTGACGTGTGACTTCATTTTCAATTGGACTCACAAAATTCAAATTTGAGTTATGAACACTCTCAAACTGCTGAGCAAGTCTTTGAGCCTTTTGTTCATTGGATACAAGAAAACGTTCACCATCTTTTAAAACTGGAATAGGCTTTGAAGGTTTCTTAAGAATCTTCGACAGCTTCCAAAATGGTTTTGAATATGGTTTCAATTTTTCAACTTTAGTCTCAAAATTTTGATTTCTCAGAAGAGTAAATCTATGTTTAATCTCTTTCTGTAAATCTTTATAAATAGTTTTAAAAACAGGGTCACGAGAACGTTGATATTGACGTCTGCGGACATTTTTCAAACGAATTAAAAATTGAAGATTTTCGTCAATTATTGGTGAATCAAATTTCATTTGAGCCTTTGGAACAGAATAATTCCTGGCATCAACAATTGCACATTTTAATGCTTCCAAAGCGGAATCAATATTCACTTCGTTTTGCAAATCAAGCTCATTATTGAAATTTCTCTCAATATGAGTTTTGTATCTTTCCCAATTAGCCTTGTTATAATTAAAAACAGAGCTCATAGGGTTTAAAACTGATTCATGTGATAAAGAAAAAGTTATTGGAAGATGATCAGAATCAAAGTCAGCATGTGTGATCAAATCACTACATACATGACTTTGATCTGTAAGCACCAAATCAATTGTTGAAGGGTTTCTTACAGAAGAAAAGCATGTAGGACTATTCGGAGACAAAATAGAATAGTATCCTGAAGAACAATCGTTGAATAAAATTTTGCCATTGGAATTACTTTGAGAATTATTCCATGAACGATGTTTAGCGTTAAAATCGCCGATTATGAAAAATTTCGAACGATTTCTGGTGAGTTTTTGTAAATCACCTTTAAAATAATTTTTGAGCTCGCGTGTGCATTGAAATGGTAAATATGCTGCGGCAATAAATAAAATGCCAAGTTCAGTTTGAACTTCAATTCCCAAAGTTTCAATAACTTTCGTCTCAAGATGGGGAAGAGCACGATGTTTGATTCGGCGATGAATAACAATTGCAACTCCACCGCCGGAACCCTGAATCCTATCATATCTATGAACCACGTAATTGGGATCATATTTTAATTTTATGTTAGGTTTCAAAAATGTTTCAGTAATAATTGCAATATGCACATTATTTACTGTTAAAAAGTTAAAAAGCTCATTCTCATTGGCCTTCAATGAGCGAGCATTCCAATTTAATATTTTAATTGTTTTATTTAAAATCATTGCTAAATTTTAAATTAGAAACAATTTTAATAGTAAAATTTGTGCCTATTTGAATGGCTTCAAACATTGATTTTGCCTGCAACATGGCGTTCATAAGATCGAACATTGCCTGTTGCAAAAAAGAAAGTTTACCTGCCGTAATAGGCCCCAGGCAGTTGACATTAGAAAAAATATTTTCGGCAGCAATATTAGCTGGAGTGATAGGTGTACAATTATTTTCTAGCCTGTTTTGCTTACCCATATTAACGGTCATTTTCGAACTACCAACACTAGGCGGTATAATGTTCGAACTACCTGTAACCTGTGCATAAGTTTAACGGGTATGCAAAGGAGAAGGTAAACTATGCGTCACTGGTACGCTTGGAGAATTTTGTTTTGAAGTTGGTTTTAATTGAGAAATTGAATTTTGTTTACCTTGCCTTGCCTTAACAATTGCTAAACGGACTGGGCATTGATAAAAATTTGACATATGGTTGCCGTTACAATTCGCACAGCGAAAATTTTTACTCTCTTTCACAGGACATGTGTCCTTTTTGTGAGAAGAGTCTCCACAATTAAGACATTTTTGGTCCATGTTACAGAATTTGGAACCATGGCCATAACGTTGGCAAGTACGGCATTGGGTGATATGCTTTTCACCTCCGCCATACTTCCTATAAATTTCCCACTTTACACACACATTATACAGAGCATGTGCTTTTTCAAAAAAATTTAAGTTGTTAACCTCATTGCGGTTAAAATGAATTAAATAATTAACAAGGGAAATTCCAGTTCTCTGACTGTTTTCGCCTCGTGATTTTTGTTTCATTAGAATTACTTGGGTAGGGGCTATGCCAAGTAATTCTGTTAAAGTAAGTTTGATCTCATCAACGGTTTGATCGTTGGTGAGACCTTTCAAGACAACCTTGAACGGCTTGGCGTTCTTGGTGTCATATGTAAAAAATTTGTACATCTTGTCAGTTAAATACTGAACAAGACGATCACGACCCTTTACTGAGTCGGCTAATAAGCGGCATTCACCTCTACGGCCAATTTGATAGGTAACTTTAACGTCAGAAACAAACGTTGAAAGTTCCTTTTTGAACATATTAAATTCAGAAGAAATAGTTACCACAATAGGTGGAACTTTCTCCTTTTTTGAAGATTTTATATTTTGTATAGTTTCGTTATTAATAACTTCCATTTCACCAGCTTCTTGCTCAGGCAAAATATCAAAAGGATTGTCACTACAGACACTCGATGTGTCAGAAAGCGATGCCTCTCTTTTCCTCCCCGCAGCGATGCGAGGTTTCTTTTTTCGTCCAGCCATTTCAGGTGATACGAAAAAAGTTAAAATAAATGTTAAATTCAAAAGTAGGTAGTCTTGAGAAAGACTGATGGGAAATAACTTTCAGGTAATCTTTAAAAGACACACTGACAAAACACAAACTTTGAAGCTATAGGCAGTCAAAGACCAGTCCACAAGCAACCGAAAAAACGTCTGATCTGTAGGACAGTTCAAGACGCACTGGTTCGTTTCGAGTTGGTAACGGCTGTTAATGCTTTTCAATTATCGTTTTATTTTTAGTCCAACTTACGTCTTTGCTGATTTACTTAAACTCGTACAATGTATCAGACTTGGATGGAGAATGCGCTGTCTCGGTCAATGCTATTTAAAAATCATAAAAATCGGAAAAACTTCGCGCGCCGACCGTTTTAGTGTTACCAGTTTAGCGAGAGATTATACAGTCGATTTTAATACTTGACCTGGATGACTGCGATGTATACGAGCAAGTGTTGTAGTTACAGTTGTTTCGCAACAGGGACATAATTTGGAGTTGAAGTCTTCGCTGTTTATAGTTTCTTATAGGAATTTAATGACGGTTGAAAATCAATTCGATGCAACGGATTTTACGCCCCTAATCCTAACAGAAACTGGTTTATTTTTTTCATCTCCATGATGACCAGTATGAATGCTCGTACGATGTGTTACATATTTTCATATTTTAATGCGTAAATGCAGCCAAAACAAATATAAAAAATAAAACCGAAAGATGTACGAAACGATAAAACGGTAAACAGGTACAAAAAATTAATTCAACCTGCGCGTTGTCGTCTCATAACGCTGTGCATCTGCTTAATCTCACGTTGCACAGACAGCGAAAAAGCAGAGCAGAGTAAATAAACGTGTCGTTGTAACATTATCCCATTAACCTCCTGGCCATCACCTGACCCTCGGTTGTTGCGCTCTCGGGGGGCTGGACGGAGGAAAACACTGCTGAATAGATGATGCAGATCGTCTCGGCTAATGGATTGTAGGGATGAATTAGCTCCCGTTTTGCGTATCACAGAGGGAAACCTTCTGTGAATAATTGTCCAAAATCTGTGTCGAGAAATATAATAATAGAAATATACCGGCATTGCTTTTGTGAGAAAAAAGCTTTTCTTATTTCTTGAATAAAGTAAAAGAGTAGAGTAGAGAAGGGTAGAGTAGAGTAGAGTAGAGTAGAGTAGAGTAGAGTAGAGTAGAGTAGAGTAGAGTAGAGTAGAGTAGAGTAGAGTAGAGTAGAGTAGAGTAGAGTAGAGTAGAGTAGAGTAGAGTAGAGTAGAGTAGAGTAGAGTAGAGTAGAGTAGAGTAGAGTAGAGTAGAGTAGAGTAGAGTAGAGTAGAGTAGAGTAGAGTAGAGTAGAGTAGAGTAGAGTAGAGTAGAGTAGAGTAGAGTAGAGTAGAGTAGAGTAGAGTAGAGTAGAGTAGAGTAGAGTAGAGTAGAATAGAGTACGTGTATAGTACAGTATAAATATTTTTTTCATTTTCAATTCAGTTATACATCTAACTCGACTTAAGCTGGATTCAAAATAATTTATGTCAAATTCATTATTAAAAACCATCAATTATCGCCATCAGCGTAACAATTCGGTACCGTTTATGGATCAGCTCTCGTGCAGCTCCAGGTGAGAAGCGTCTAACCGTTCCCTGACGTGCGTCGATTTATGACCTCAAACTGGCGGGCTGGCAGCAACACATTTGGACAAATTGCACACTGCACGTTCATCGACATGACGCCACCATAGAGTATGTGGTGGATTTCGCACTGTACGTTGCAATTCGTTTGAAACAGCGCAATAAAAAGCAATTTTGCGCGACACTCGGGATAAACAATCTGTGTTCATCGGTGCTGCTGGACTGATGCTGCCTGGTATTGTCAGAGGATTGTGGGGTAAAGAGATATCTCAGGCCCGGTTGTCCGCAAAAGTAGGCCAGCTGAAGTTACCATTAGCAACAGATCTCTGCAAAAAAAGGTGGCCATACTAAAAATGCATTGAAATGCGCGTCATCGAACGTCTGGATTGTTGTTTACGATTAGTGGTTTCGGACAAGAGAATGAAATCATGCGGGATTTGTGTTTACTGTATAAGCGAAAAGTGAAATATAAATTAATATTAAATTTTCAAAAAATTATCACGTTCGGGCTGCCACTACCAGTGGCGATATTTATTGCCTCGTGTCGGTTAATCTGGCGATTCCAGCAATACTGGCTGTTGAAAACGCAAAGCAATTTACCAGAAGCCGTTGACAAAACGCCAAATCGCGTGAGAGTAGTAACTACCTTTCTGCGTTCAACAATTTGTTACCATAGGTGTAAGCAGTAGTTATTGTTTACCAGTCTTCTCCTTTGTCTGGTGTTCAAGCGCTGCTTGGTATTTGGAGCATTGGCCTTCCTTTTAATCCTCAGCGCGCAGTATGTGGGATTCGAGCAATGAAGGTAAAGGTTAACAGCTAGAACACACGGTGATTAACTGTTTCATCAAGAATTTATTGCATTTCTGATTAATTAATTGTGGACATGACAAATCGTGTGGGAAAGTTGGTCACCGCTGGGAATTGTTCCACATGTCGATTTCTACGTATGTGTGTTGGCTTTCAGTTGGATAATTTTTTTGTTTGTTTTATTTTTGATATTCATGCTGCGGGTTTTATATTGTGGTTTTATAAATCCGTAGCTATATGAAGTTAAATTTGTTTGATTCAACTGTGATGTACCGTAAAACGGGGCGAATAGAAACATAACTTCTGAGCTTGAAGAATGTTATTACAAGTCTTTGATAACATTAAACAATCATGTAAAAGAATTTTCTGGGATAATTCAGTTGTAAACAAGTCTTCTAAACCCATTTCTGGGTTAGAAGCACTACTTTCAATTTGTCTAAAAAAATATATATATAAAATGTAGGCTCATGTTCAGAGCATTTACGAGTACCAAAAAACTTTACCAATGGAAGCCATTTTGTTCCACTTTGAGCTTATTCGTTTTACACAAAAACAAGCAGTTTCGAGAAATGTAATCATATTCATCTGTAATATGACGCCCAAAAACATGTTTTGTACATTCTCAGCTTCCATCTTGGTTAGGATTTACAAAAAGACAAAGACATCCACAACCCGAAAGAAACGAGCCAAGATTTCGGTTCTTCCAGTACAAAATGTAACTGAACGCCGTGTCTAGACGAAGTACAAAATATCCTGAAATGGTAGAAATGCCTAACCCTGAACTCCTAATCCTACCGTTCCTAACTCTGTAAGAAGATATCCGTACATTATGATGACGTACATGAATTAATAAACCGAACATTTCCGCTATTGATATACTTTTTCATGGTTTGTTGCATCTCATTTCCATAAGGATGGTATTGTATTTTTTTCTTGTTGAGTGATGAAAGAATGAATTATTCATTCATCAAAATGGTATTTACACCCTTGCTAGAGAAAGGTTAGACCCGTGTTTTAAAGCTTTTATATTCGTTCTAGACATTACAGTATGTTTTGTACACTACAAGATATAACGGAAACTGTTTCTATTCGCCCCGTTTTACGGTAATGAGTTATCAGCCGCTATTTTTCCATAATCAGTTGGCATCAATTTTTGGAATGGCTGCAGTCATACTTAACAAAACGAACACAAATAGTCCGCTTTCAAAATTCTTTTTCAAACCCTATAGAAGTAACTTCCGGGGTTCCTCAAGGTTCTCACCTGGGCCCTCTTCTTTTTCTATTTTACGTGAATGACATTTCCTTTCTTCTTAAATCAATACATGTGCTTGTATATGCTGACGACATGAAGCTCTTCATAGAAATGATCAATACAGAAGATTTCGAAATATTCCAGAATGAAATTAAGGTACCGTCTGCCGGGGTGAGATTGTGCCAAAACAGGACACGTTTTTGTTCCTTAGCTTGTAATGCACACATTCAGGCAATGAGTTTGATACAAATCACGTCAATGCACACTTAAATGTTAAGTTAACGACTGCCGCAAATATGGTCAAGTTACAATAAACTATAATTTTGCTAAAATTGAATGAACTTTGGCCTAATCTCACCCCTTCTATGGGGTGAGATTGTGCCAAAAAATTTTTTTGAATTTAATACCTGTTTAATGAACAGTAGTGTATCTACGAATAATTCACATGAATAACATGATAAAACAGTAAGTATAGGGACGACCATAAACAACATGGACAATTAAGGGGCTGTAGGGGGTTGACCAGAAATTACGTTTCATATGAATTATAGAAAAATTTATGACTGGATCAAATCAATATCTTGAGTAGCCAGTTATGAGAACGTGGCTCATGGACAGTCTCTAAACACATAGTGGCGTCTCCAGGTAGCTTAGAAAGGGAAAACGTTAGGACATAAAGCTTGAGAAGACTTTTCGTTTTAATTATTATGTGTCTTTGATCACTGTATATTCCATTGGAGATCTCAAAACTGCTGGAAACGTACCCACAACCCTCCTTCCTTGCTTTAAAAGTCATCAGTTTATATAGAATAGGTGTACGAAATTTTGTTACATTCTATAAGTAATTTCAGTCATTGTAAATTTCCTTCTAACAGTTGTTAGCTTGCTGTTCTCAAGCATTTAGTCTTTATTACAAATAATACCATAGCTAGACAACACACCCTATGTAAACAATGCCAGCGTTTTGGTGTATAATGATATAATTTTGTCGTGAATGTGAATTCCGCACACTGTACCGTTCATTATAGCTTGGCACAATCTCACCCTAGAAGGGCTCGAAAAGTGTATAGTTTGGAAAAACATTTTTTTCTGAGAAATCAAAGAAATAGTTATCGGTTTCCGTTATACTCTACTAGATTTTTTTTTTTTTTGGAAATAAATATTGAAATTCAGTACGCGCAAATATATATTTCGACTGTGACATACAGTCTTCCTCAGTGCTTATGTGGACCAGTCCACATAGGCACTGAGAAAGACTGTATGTCACAGTCGAAATATATATTTGCGCAGACTGAATTTCAATATTTATTTCCAAAAAAAAAAAAAATCTAGTAGAGTATAACGGAAACCGATAACTATTTCTTTGATTTCTTAAATCACTCTGCTAAGACGCTCGGTATAGATTTTCTAAATTTTTTTCTGAGCCATCACAGGTTCAATGCATAATATTTCCTCAACACATTGGAGACGACATCCTAACGTACCACTTGAGCAGTAAGTTGATGTTATTTCTTGATCGGGTTGGTTTGCATGGCACATTTTTTGGTAACGTTATTTGCGCGTGTTTTTCAGCCTGT
Organism: Wyeomyia smithii; assembly: GCF_029784165.1. Taxonomy (NCBI): domain Eukaryota; kingdom Metazoa; phylum Arthropoda; class Insecta; order Diptera; family Culicidae; genus Wyeomyia; species Wyeomyia smithii. The sequence goes on from NC_073696.1 coordinate 115,746,451, forward strand.
ACTTTGGAACATTATTTAAGTAAAACAGTTCAGTAATATTATCTATATTCTATTTCAAGTTGTGAATGAATATGTTATGTTGAGTTTGAGGTTGAGGCATTAGGTTCTGGAAATTTCAAGTAATTTAACATACAAACATTTCCCGTTTTGGCTCAATCTCACCCCCGTGGCTTAATCTCACCCCGGCAGACGGTATTCTACACTTGGTGCAACAAAAGTCTATTGAAACTCAACATTAAAAATGTAATTCAATAGCCTTCAGCAGAAAAACAGTAACACCACCAACAAGAATTTTCTTAGGAAACCAACCAGTAGAAAAATGCAAAATCGTAAGGAACCTAGGCGTAGTCTTAGACTCCAAACTTACATTCATAGAACATTATAACACAATAATCAACAAAGCAAATAGTATGCTGGGCTTTATAAAACGCTTCGGCCATAATTTTCAGTACCCATACTGCCGGTAACCGCAAGTCAGTCCCATCTGTAATTTTGTCAATTTTGAGTTAGCATCGGATTTTGGCCTAGCTTTGGGTATATTTCCAGATGTAACGATAAAAAATAGTGGTTTGTTCAACAAAAGTGGAAATCAATACCAAGTCGAATTGTCCCATTATGCAAAGTAACCGCAAGTCAGTCCCAGAAGAAAAATAACCGAAAGTCGGTACCGATTTACAAAAAAAAAAACATGCATAATACAACAGTAAGATGGATGGGGAGAGGAGAAAAGAATTATTGGGATTATTATTTAGTTTGAATTGGTGATGAATTTATCTGGAGCAATTTTCTGCTAAAACGAATTCAAGTCATTTTTTTTTCTTGGTTCGCTTCTTCGTGGATCTTTCCGGAAAATCTTGAGTATCGAAAAAACTTCCATCAGGATCCCTGTTCCAAGAAATCTTCAAAGGTGATGCTCGAACCTCAAATGGATTTGGATCATCTTGACATTAGTTGTCGGATAAACCAACTGCAGTCCCGGTTTCAGTTTCTTTATCCGAGTCCTCACCGGATAAGCTTTCATCGGTTCCGTACATCATGAGATTTTCCAACATCGACATTTTTAAACGGTTCTCATGAACATACACTTACTAACAGCGAAGGATTGACTTGACAGTTTTCCACGGCAACGAATAACAACACGTCAACACGCACTATAGTTTCAATATGGCAATGTGACTGACTTGCGGTTACTTTTCTCTTCGGTATGAAATGTAACGGCAAGTCAGTCACACTCAAGGTTTTTATCATAAAATCAATGATTTCAGTGGTTTTCACAACGTAATTAGTGCAGGCTAGTATGCAAACTATCTTTCGAAGCTGTTTTCTCGATTTAACATTTTTACAGATGGGACTGACTTGCGGTTACCGGCAGCATACACAATCAAACTATTATACAGTCAAACCTGTTTTTGTGCGAGGGATAGGGACCGCCCAAAAAAAGTCTCATAAAAAAAACCATTTGAAACTTCACGTGCAGGTAAAAAACAATATTTCTACAGCATTATTGAAAAAAATTTTTTTATGCGGTGGATAGAGATTGCATAGAAAAAATTTCAGTTGAAAAAAACTAGAAAGTTTTTGATTCTGATTTAAAAACACCTATGAGAACAATTTTAAAACATCGGATGATAAACGAAACTTTTTTAAATATGCTAATCCTTTCAACCGCTTTCCTTCGTAGGCAAGCAATTCGTGACTTTTCCTACGTAAATCTGGCTCAAATAGTAATTTTTGGACGCAACACTTCTGTAATGCGTCGGAATTCGTTCCAAGAATCGGAAAAACTAAATGGCTGAAAATTTTGTCGGAAGAGGTCCTTTTTCATATGCCGCACAAAAAAAATTCGCACAAAAACAGTCGCACAAAAAAAATAATCGCATAAAAAAAGTCGCACAAAATAAATTTCTCTCAAAAACAGGTTTGACTGTATATTACATACGTCCGACCAATTCTGGAATACTGTATGGAATCCCTATATTGTAACACATGAAGAACGCATTGAGTCTGTCCTAAAACAATTTCTTTTGTACGCGCTTCGTAAGCTAAATTGGACAGCATTTCGCTTACCATCATATCAAGCACGCTGCATGCTTATAGACATACAAGCACTTAAAGAACGCCGCGAACTTTCAATGCTTTACTTTATCAATGACATTATTTCTCAACGCGTGCAATCTTCTAAATTATTATCGCAACTAAATTTTTAAGCACCCAGATGTCAATTAAGGAATTGTAAAATATTTTCGGAAAACTTTCACAGAACTAATCGACTTCACTATGGGCAGAAATCAAATAAAAAAAAACGACTAACTACTGGAAATAATGTATAGAATATAAGAAAACATTGTATTATAATAACTGTAGTCTACATTTGCTTGACGAAATAAAAAAATAAATAAATAAATGAAAAAATAAATTTTGTCGTCCGAGTGGTGGTCATAAAAATAGGACATTGAGTTATCGTACACGCTACTTTTCAAGTGAATTTGGTGTTAGTTTGCGCTGTACCAGCGAATATTTCTGTAGTTGCGTTCACGAATCTTCTAGCTTAAACATCACCAGAATATTTCAAACTTTTCATAATCGATCAGCAGCACTTTAATTTAAACGAAATCAAACTACGAATTTGAAAAATAACAGCAAAAAAGATTGCCGTGAAAACGAGATAATTCGAAATTAGTCGAGTTGGTAGTCTTGGAGGAAATGCGGTCAAGGCATTATTGAAAATGAAACAGTGGTGTTTCTAATTTGACATTTGAGGCTAAGCGGTGAAGTTTTGCATATGTGTGAATAAAGGGGACAGGAACGAACCTAATCGTTGCATCAATACAAATGCAGCGAGTGAAGTCTTGTTAACACATGCATTGCGTTTCTTGGTTGCATGTTCTCCTGCAGAAATACATGCAAGCGTGCGGCCGTTATATATTTTGTTACTTTTTGTCATAGAACACAAAAAGTGATAAAACGTTGTCCAAAAGTAACAAAATGTTTCCCGTTTGTGTTGGGTGCAGGTACTCCTGTAGTCTACGCGTCAGAGCCTTAATCACTCGACTCTTGTAGATGATGGCAGTGTTTTTTTTTTTTTTTTTTTTTTTAAGGTGGCGGGGAAATCTGCGGACAGACACCTGAGAAGAGAACTCAGGGTGTAGGGATGAGACTAGGGGAGAGATGCTGGGGTAGTTACACTCCCCCAGGCACCTACTGGTCCCTGTCCCGACCCACTGAAACCCCTCCAGTCTCCAGCCCTGATCCTGCCGGAACGACGGTTAAATATTACGTCGGGGAGTGGCTTTTGTGCGTGATGCACCCTCTTTACTTTTATTACCTCCTAGCTAACTACCTGGAGACTGGTAGTTAGCTACCACTGGCGTGTTGGTGGTTGACCCGCCACACACGTTGTAGCTCCAGGACAATCTGGCAGGCGGCCGCACAGGCACAAGATTGTCCGGAGTAGTGCCAGGCCCGCTCACAGCCATCATGTTGCTCCTCGCTCTTACGAAACGGCGGCATACGAAGAAGACATGCTCTGCAGTCTCCTCCTCTTCCACGCACTCGGGACACATGGGGACCCCGCGTGCCCGAACCTGTGCAGATATTGCATGAAGCAACTATGGCCTGACAGGATCTGTGTCAGGTGGAAGTTCACCTCGCCATGTCGCCTCCCGACCCAGCCGGATATCTCCGGTATAAGTCAGTGCGTCCATCTGCCCTTTGTGGAATTAGACCATTCCCTCTGCCAACGGAGCATCGAGAATGACCTTCTGGTGCCTCGTATGCCCCTTTTGTCACGTTGGTCGAAACACTCTCTGTCCTCCTTGATGGCGATGCTGATAGGCATTATGCCGGACAAGACACAGATTGCATCGTATGACACCGTACGATACGCACTCACAACTCTCAGGCACATGAGCCTGTAGGTACTTTCCAGTTTACCGCGGTAACTGTTAGTACCTAGCGCTCTGGACCATACTGGCCCACCATACCTAAGTATGGACGAAACCACGCTGGCAAGAAGTCTTTGCTTGCTGCCATAAACCGCTGAGCTATTGGACATCATACGAGATAGTGCTGCAATAGCCGATGAGGCCCTCTTACAGGCATAGTCGACGTGGCTCCCGAACGTGAGCTTGTCGTCGACCATAACCCCCAAGAGCTTCAACGATCGCTTTGAGGTGATGGTGCAGTCTCCGACTCTGACCACCGCCTGTTGCTCCGATTTACGGTTGTTCACCACCGTGACCTCCGTCTTATGGTGCGCGAGCTCCAGTTTCCTGGAGCGCATCCAGTCCTCGACCTTGCTTATGCAGTGCGCAGCCGTCAACTCGACCTCTTCGATCGACTCGCCGTAAACCTCTAGCGTTATGTCGTCTGCAAAGCCGACGATCACAACCCCTACAGGAAACTTTAGTTTCAACACCCCGTCATACATGACGTTCCACAACACCGGACCCAGGATGGAACCTTGCGGAACCCCTGCGGTGATTGGAACGCACTTCTGACCCTCCTCTGTGTTGTAAACCAGTACGTAGTTTTCCAGAATCTTGTACAGCGACACCGGTACCTGGATGAGATGATGGCAGTGTCGTCTGTGAACATAGACAGGATGCCGTAAACATAGGACAGGAGGAACGTATGAGGTAAAGATAGGGCCAAGGAGGCTACCCTGTGGAACTCCTAGCATCTACGTCAAACGTATCAGAAGGAGTGTCGTTGATTTTTCGACGTCCAACAACGGTATGGCAGATGTTTTGCTAACGGACTTGTCCGCCTTAAGATCTTAGTGACTCCAGTGAGTTGGTGAATGGTGTAGTGACCCTGTCTAAGCCCGAATTGCTCTGGAAGAAAGATGTTATTCTGGTTTACGAACTCCAGTAAAAGGATGAGAATCAGCTTTTCGAACAACTTCGAGATGGATGATAAAAGGCTGATGGGACGATAGTTTTTAGCACTGGTAGGGTTTTTACCTGGTTTGTGAATGGGGATATGTTTAGTTAACTTCCAGAGAAATTGGAAGTAGCCAAGCTCCAAACCTTTTAAAGTCCGCTGCCAGGTGTTCGAAAAAGTCTCGACTCAAGTTTTTCAACTCAAGGTTCAGGGCTTCATCGATACCTGCGGCTTTCATAACTTTGGTGCGCTTGATGGCAGCTATCACCTCATCAGCAGATGTTTAAGATTCATCGGGGGTGACCGAAGGAAGATCGGCGACTCTAGTCATTACTTCCTGGACAGCAATCTCGTGGAGCTAACCATGCCATTACTCAGATTGTGAGAGTGTACAAAATGTTGATCAAGTGCATTGGCTTTTTCACATAGTGCTAGAAGGATCATTTCCCTCCGGGGATTGGTGCTGGGAGTGATAGTGGACTAGTTTTTCAAAATTTTGGTTAGTTTCCAGAATGGTTTTGCACGGATTGAGAGGGAGCGAAGACGTTGAGAAAGGTTTTAGTTTCAGAGATCCACCAACCTGGCTTTGATGATTTTGTTGAGACGATTGATGTTGGTCTTCAGGTAAGGCAGACCAGAACGCTGGAACTGCCGTCTTAAGGTGTATGAAAACTAAACTATTGTATGCTAGCTTTTTTATGCGACTAATGACAACTATGCTTCCGGTGGGCGTGTCGTTGTGTACTTGAGCGAACAAAGCAAGAACAGTGTCGGTTGTGCACGGGAAGTGATTGGATTGTATTATTGAGGGCACATGATTGGTTGTACCATAATCAAACTGGCTATGCTTTTGAACCTATTTTCTAAAATAATGTTTCATCAATTGTTTTCATTGACTAGAAAAATTTGTTCTCTATCCATGGAGATATTAATGACTAAAATTCGGTCAGTGGGAACAAAGTTGTAAGCATTTGAAATCTTTCATTCTGCCGTTCCATTCGATTTTCGATATTTCGCAAAGGCACTCTATTAAAATAAGACGTATTCTACGTCAAAAATCACAAGAAGGTTGTATGCAAAGCCACGACCGCAAGGTTGAAGTAGAATACTTTTACAAGAAAGATAACCTGGCTGCTTGCGTGTCAGTCATTTTTTCTAGTAAATAAATGTTGACCGTTCATTGGCAGTATTGTAATTTCTTTTTGTCTGATATTTTGAATGAAGTTCATTGGATATTTTTAAATTTTGTGCAAATGGGAAGTTGAAGTGCTGCCGAATTGTAATATGCACATTTAATACGACATCATTAAACGGGAACGGAACAAAGGCTACGGTTATGCAGAACGCGAATGCCGGCGCGATGCGATTCGCCTTACCGTGGTGAAATGTACAGCTCTTTTTAAGGCGAAGTAGAGCTATACATTTCAACAGATTTCGTCTTGCCGAATCATATCGCCGTTATTTGCGTTCTGCATGACCGTAGCCAAACACAAAGCGATGCAAACACGTAATAATAGTCAGAGTATGCATGTAGATGAAGATAATTAACTTTGGATAATAGCGCAAAACGAGAAAATATTAGCTCTTCAAATAATCATTTGTGTTCTTCAAATTTCAGTTGTTCAATTTAATATCCGATGAAATGTTTGTTTATTATCTGATGAAGCTCTTATATAGGCCAAATGATGCATTCCCAATTTACTAGGTCCATAACTCTGCCGACCGTGCTTGGGAAAGCGCGGTATAACGACCAATCAGAGGTCGAATTTTGTGTTTTGACAAGGCTTAAGAGTTTTCAATAGTACAATAGTTCAAATGATAAAATTGCAATTTCATGCATTTGGTAGGAATCTTAGAAGATTTTCTAATCGATTGCTGCAAAAACGAAGGAAATCCATCGAAAACTAACCGATTTATTAGCATTTGAAATTTTTCTCACTTTTTTCAGTTTTAGATTTTCATTTTACATCCCTATGTAGCCGAACTTCCTGAGAGAAGTATTCTAATTCAAAATTAAATCTTCATTAATTCATTTGTTGTCCTTATAAAGACAATTGTTCAATTTATCATAGGATGTAGTGTTTATCTTACATCTCTGTGTTACCTTGATAGTGAGGACTAAGGCGCACGGTGAACACAATGAGAAAGGTGTTTTCACATTGAAAACTAGACACGGCTTTACTGGAGGAAGTGTTGGCAAATGCATCTACCGCTAATACCACCGCTATCATACGAAAGCGCGTCGTTTCATGTGGGGAATATCAACAACGAAAAATGACGCGCGTCTAAGCATAACCCGAACTGTTTCGCCGTGCTGCTCCCATTTACCTTTACATCGGCCTCAGGGAAGTACCGGCTGCATCTGCATCTACCGTTGAGGCTGTCACTATACTGCTGTTGGTACCAAAAGCTATTAACTCTTCAAATAAGTGTGTTATTTGTTATCAAAAGAACAATTGTTCAATTCAAAATCGGATTTACGCAATCGCATCTCTGTAATATTACCGACAATAATATTCTTCTGAACAAACTGATACAACTTTCCCATTAGGCCTCTGCCATAATAGACGCGAACCGATTCGCTCAGCTGTAGGTTAATGTACAGCCATCAGTAGAGCTGTACATCAACCTACGGCCGAGCGAATCGGTTCGCGCCGCTTTTCGCGTCTACTATGGTAGAGGCCTTAGAGAAAGTTGCTGGCTGATGTATTCACTTCATGCAAGCCTGCTGCTGATGCTTCCCGCTACCACACTGAAACAGCATTTCAGTGAAGGGAGTGTCGTTGCATCAGCTGACCCTGCTACTATGGATGCTGATATACCCGCTGCAACAGCTACGCTATGCATAGCCATGCCACAGTTGTGGCCGCTATACGCTGGCCCAACTGCTGAGCACCTGCATCGCTATCCGTAGCCATGTCACAGTTGTGGCCGCCATTGGTATCCGCTGTACCTGCATCTGCTGGCCCTGCTGCTATCGATGGTGAGATCCGCTGAAACTGCTACACTTATTCGCAGCCATGCCACAGTTGTGGCCGCTATCCGCTATCGCTGGTACCCACTGCTCGCTCCCGCTGCTGCTAAGGGAGGACTGCTGTCGTCGCTGTTCAGAACTACTATGAGCGGCTTCGACTGAAACAGGCTCTTATATAGGGATGAAAATAGGAATGAATTATTTTACGTACGTGGTGGAATGATATAACTTGAAAAATATGTGTGACTTCATTCTGGTTCGAAGCGATCATTTGATAAGCTCCACCTCTTTTTTCAGTTTCTAAAGTTTTTCCTCAGTTTCGTAGCACGGATGCACAAAAATGATTTCTTGTGAACATTCTGTCGAGCCGGACCGATAGCACTCTCATGGAAGCAACAAATTAACATGTTTTGTGTCGTGTTGCGCAGCTTGGTTGAAGAAAATGTTCCCGTCCCCATGTCGCATGTAAGCAGATTACTGCGTTCAGTAGACAGTAGATAGTGTATCCATCGAATAAACACCGATGGTGCTCTCACACACGCAACGGTTTTAACCCGTATCTTATTGCGGTTTGTAACATCAAGCGATTTCGTTTGCTCGCTGTTGCGTGTTGCATAATGTTGCAACTTGGCAGCTGGGAGACGACAAAATTCTGTTTATGCTGATTGATTGAATCGACTTCATATTAGCTCTGCATAGTCGAACTAACTGCTTTTGTGAATGCGTACTAACAGGGCAGTTTATTATTCAATGTCGGTTATGCTGATCGCAGCCTTTGCGCTGCCCCTACAGTGGGGGGTTTACTAAATAAAGTGAAAATTAGACAACTACAACAGAATTTCTGCTTGTGTTGATGCCAGAAAATTATTAACCTTCAATTATTTTTTTATTTGCCTTCAAAAAAGCATTTTGCTGTTCAAAATCGGTTGCTAATTACAACCTTTGAGCTGCCCTAACATTGGGGGAATTAAGATACACGGACAACATGCACTGTGGAAGCTATTTCACATTCAGTAAATTAGACGGTTGCGACAAATTTAAATTGTTAGGATGCAACACAGAATGCTTGCTTGCGTTGACAAAAATTATTAACTTCCAATGACTTGTTTATTTGCCTTCAAAAAGGCATTTTGATTCCCAAAACTGGATTTCCTGATGGCAATCTTCATGCTGCCCCAACACGGGGGGAATAATGGCTGTCTGGCGACACACGCTGAGAAAAACCGCGCTGCTCCTGAGACGTGGTGACCAACCACAGAGCTAGTGCTGCTGCTAAGGAAGGACGACTGCTGTTGTCGCTGTCTAGAACTATTATGAGCGGCTCCGGCTGAAACAGGCTCTTATATAGGCCAAATAGCATGTTTTCAATTGCAAGGTATATGATCCTGTCGACCGTGCTTGGGAAGCAAGCATATAACGACCAATCAGAGGTCGAATTTTTCGTTTCGACAAGGCTTGACTATTTTCAATAGTACAATAGTGTGAATAATAAAATTACAATTATCTTATTTTGGGAAGAATCTTAGAAGATTTTCCAATCTATTGCTGCAAGAACGAAGGAAATCCATCGAATACTAACCGATTTATTAGCATTTGAAATTGGACATATTTTTCACTTTTTTTGGTTTTAGATTTTCATTTCACATCCCTATGTAGCCGAACTTCCTGAGAGAAGTATTCTACTTCAAAATATATGCGAAACTTCCAAGTCATCCGGTTTCCATAAAGTGATGAGTCTGAGTTTGTTTCTTAATTGAAGATGAATCATATTGCTTTTTAAATAACAAATTTGTTACAAAAAGGAGAATTTTTCGTTTTTAATTTTAAAGTAACAAACAAAACCTTTGTGTGTATTATTTAATTTTTTTAAAAGAACAAAACTCAAAAACAGCTTATGTGATCAATCCTTTATTCCAGTTAGAATAATGATTTTTGTTCTCTTAATAATTATTAAACATCTAAACACCTAAAATTTGCTCAATTTCACTTCTGCAGGCTAAATATAAATGCCTCCAAGTTGCGATTCAGTAATTTGAATGCCGTTACACGTTTACTGTTAATTACTTCTCCGACCAAAACACATTATTTGATACGCCTTTCTATGCTGCCCGAGAAGATATACGCCAGCATCACAACGTAGGTGGCAAACCAAACGAAGCGGCAGCGTTTCATTAATCGCAGGTTCTGGTTTAGTGGATACGAATTGCAGATTAATTGGTTTGTCACATTGAATAAATGTTACAACGTGGTAGGACTGCTGACGTGGCGATCAGTTTCGGTCAACATCCGACCAAGCTGGCACCAGTTTCGTCGTCCATCCGTCTGCTGCAAGCGACGTTCATCTTCGTACTTTTACGTTCGAATGCGTTCAGCTGCCAGCGAAAAGCTAAATTTGATGACATTCGCCGGATAACGTTATGCGCTACTTGGGGATTCGTATCGCAATTCCATCTTTGATCCTTGCGCTGGCCTGATTTTGTTAGTATGAAAAACCTGTTGAGAGTAACTTGTACGCAATGATATTTTCAGGTAGTTAACCAGACGAAGGTCAACAATAAAGATAATTCATGGTTACAGGACGCTACTCAGTCGATCGCAATAATTGTTTTTAAGAGAGCTAATTGTTTCAAGACTGTACTAGTAAATGGAGTAATTAGGGCCCAGGCATGGAATTGTTAACGATTAAGTCAACTAAAGTTAATAGGTTAACTGTGTGCAGTATTTTCGTTTGTGGGATGTGTTTTATATTGTTCAGATTTCCAGCTTTTCTGTTCAATTTCCCTTCATCATGCAAGTTCAATACAATTATGTAAATTTATCCGAAATATTTCGTTCTGATCACTCCGAAGAAAAAAATAAAAAGGTACAACGAGATATGATATCAAAATTTGACATTCCTTTGATATGCGGGTTGGAAATGTGAATATCTGTCTAATAACATGATGAGATCTCATATATGTATTGATGTTATTGATGACTTTTTTTGCTCTTCTGCTCGGGTATAGATGAGTTTTCATATTTTCAAACTACCCTCAATGTTTTTCATTTTCAACTAATAATAACATACTGATATCTAATTGAGTTTAGTGAAAAAATTTCTACCGTGCTATAAATATTTTTTTTTGTTTCTGACTGCATAATGTTTATTGTTTTTAAATTTTTTTATTCAACGGAAAACTTTGATGGAGCCTTTCAGTAGCCGCTTAAAGTTTTTTAATATTTTTCTAAACTCCTTTGGTTTCAATCCCGTGCGCCCGGCCATGAATGACTTAAATGTTCCACGTTCTTTGCGTTCCTGTATGACTTGCAAACGATGCTGATAGTAATTGCCTGAGGTTGCTTTACGTCTGTGATAGAATTTTATTCATTTGGTTTGAAGCTAACACCCAAAAGATATACCTTTTTATAATGAAAGTATGCCACAAACAGGTTCGTTCAGCTGTCACATATTTGTCGGCGGCTTGATGGATATCTCAAAGACCGTGTCACCAAATGCCCTATCCGAGATAGCCTTCACTATACTGAAGGGTTTTGAAATGTCAAGGGAACATACCAACAGAAGTGTTCTTTTTCGTTGATGGATTGAATATTGTGCAGCTGACGAATTTAGACTAACAGTGGAAAAGTACACGGCTAGTACGCTTCTTGTATAATTCAAAGTTATGAAATTTTTAACCTTTACTCTTTTATACATATTTATCAGCATAACTCATCCGCAACACGGCATACCTACGCAGTTTTAAAAATCTCAATGTAAACCAAATTGCGTTTACACACCAGATTGATCAACGAAATAACCTCATCAAAACATTAATGTGGCTAGCTTTATCCGAGGACGCGGGGTAGAAATAAGCGTTTATCGTTTATTGCAGCAGGCAACCAATTTATTGATAGGAATCTACTGTTCATGCAACCTTTGCTTTGATCGATGCATTTGTGTTTGCTTGGTGAAACAGCATTCTGTCAATGTCGTCTAGACAACATTCCTCAACACAAAATATGACATTGCCTTCCGTTTTTCTTCTCAATAAGCGTGTGACTGTTTCGAAAACTGCTGTTAGTAACATGGAAGGTTCAGTTTTCTATGTCGTGAAATAAATTCTATATTTGGAAGCTAAAAATAAGCAATAATTCATCGAATGTCGACACCCCGCAGTAATGCTTCGAGCGCTTTGAGTATCGACTTGTATCGAAAAGTGTGTCATACGGCAGTAGCAACAGCAGCGATACTAGCAACATTGTTTTTCTTCCTGCTTCAATAAATTAGCTGAAACATCTGAAGATCCGCTCGCGGCTAAACGGCAACAGATCTGTGTGTGACTAAAGTGAAACGAATTTCCCGGTCCTTCACGCTTGAAGCTTAAAAACAACATCGTTGCTTATGCTGTCCACGTTTCACTGTTTGCAAAGCCAATAACCCCCCTGGTAGATCAAAAATATAAATCTCGAAGTCTTCTATCAGTCTAGCGAATTTTGGATCGCCGAAAATACCATTACTAACACCATTGAAGTGTCAGTTAGCTTTTCTTACAAAAGCAGCCATAAATTTTATTTGTTTGAAAACCGTTAGAACACAAATAACGAATAAAAATCGATACTGTTACTTTCGTTGAGTTTGTAGTTTTTTTCCTAATTTACAGGTCATCGTTTCAATCCGCACAGTAAGTCAGTCTAAACATCATAACGAAAGAATCCAAAATAAATTGGCGTCGCCAAAAAATCGCACATATCGTAGGTCAACATTCCAAGAAATATTACTAAATTCGCGAACGTCTACGCATGATGCGTCTGCCAAATTGTACAACCATTCATTCGTTTCCGCCGTTGTGTCCCCTATTCCGCTAGTGATTTAGCTAGTCTGCTTTTCAAGCGGTAGTCATTCGCGTCATCACTTAATGTTGCGTGTTTGGTTCCCATCCGCTCATCGCGGCGGCAGTCCTCAAATCATGCCGTGCGTTCTCGCGAGAAGATGAAAGCGAAAGTCACCCGTTGCCGATGATCGTTTCGCGGACCCGCTACTAGATGTTTACAAACTAGTTTCCCGTCGGGGGCCGGTCGACCAATCGGTGAGATTTGCATGGAAGATGCTGCTGGGTGGACGACTGGCGTCATACGAATGCTACCGATGTTTGAAATATTCCGTGGGATTTGTTTAATTTCGTTTGGACACGGAGGTGGAAAGACTGGCATGCAGAGTCAGTTACTTGTCTCAATTGCGATTAAATTTATACACTCACGGGGTTTTCACGTTTGCCATATGAATTAGGGTTTTGTCGTTATTCTATTTTTGCGGTCAGAGATCTAACGTTCTGCTTTCTTGCTCGTTACTCACAAATGTCAGACCATGAATGGGCGCGTTATATAACAATAGCAGAATTATCTAAACTTCATGGCGACACTAACCGAAATAATATTAATTAAATTAAATATATTAATCTATTAAATAAAAATTAGTTGGTGTCTGTATAACGGCGCTTCACTCCAAATAGAATCAACGGATTTGAATGATTCTTTTTGTGTTTCTTTTGTCTTGATCTCCGACGAGTTAATAAGCCATAAAAATTACAATAATCAACTGATAAAGTTTAAAAAAAATGAAATACATTTTTGCCTTTTCCCGCCTTTTACTCCAAAAACAATGTCATTAGATTACTATGATTGCAGGCTATGAGCGGTAGACAAGCTGTTGTAGCGTCGTTATTGAGGCGTCGTTGTTGAGTAAACAAGCACCTGTTAATGATTCACATATAAAGTGATATTCATTTTCGCTGTCTACTACACCTTTTCTATGCAAAAGCGCTATAGCGTGGTAGCAGCAAACTCGACATGCATGTGAATACTCTCAACGTGGCTTTGATTTTATTCAAGGGCATATACTTGATAATGTAAATTAAATTTCTGGATTATTTGAGCAAAGTTGCATATAATCGTTTTATTTATCTGTTAAATGAAAAGAAAGAACAAGAATAACACTACATGTGCGATGATTTAATTTACCATTGCTTGGATCTAATCAATCTGTTCAATTTTCTCTACAATACACACTGACTTAGATCATTGACATTTGCTCATGCTGCAATGATTCTGTTAGCTGGTAAAAGAAACGTGTAGTTTTTGCCTCTCAAAAAACTTTGATTTCTGTTCATGTTTCGTTAAATAGGCACTATTACACAAATTTCTGGATTCACAATTAATTGTTGAATGTTGAATTGAAAACTATAATGTTGCTAAGTGTCAATTGCACTGTGCTTAGGCAGCAGATCTGCCTCAAAAAGCAGATGCAATATTAATATCATTGAAGCGAAAATTTCGAAGCTCCGTGTACCTACCAATTTACCATTTAATTTCAAACGTTTGAATGTACCTTCGCGCTCCGCAGTTGGGTGATATTCGATAATGCCCAAAGCCCTGATAACTGGTGGCATTAAACCTAAAACATGCATATTCACGTATCAACAGCTTTATGTCACATGGTCACGTGAAAAACAATTGGTATCTTGTATGTTTGAAAAAAAAAAAAAGATACCCAAAAAATGGTTGGCCATTAGGTTTTGCGAGAATTTTTGTTCAGGTCAAAACCATATTGTCACTATGCCATGGCAATAACGAAAATCAACTGGAAAAGTTATAAAACGTAAAAAACCAACCCTTGATATTTCCCGCCCTTCTGAGATTCTGAGAGGTTTTCTGTGAGTTTTAGTGAGTAACGAGCATTCGCGATGACTATTGATAAAATCCAAGGACAGTCATTGAAAATTTGTGGCACAAACTCCGAGTATTCATGCTTCTCACATGGACAGCTCCATGTCGCATATTCACGTGACCCCGACCCCGACATTATGGAATATATAGAATTTAGTGGCTAGGACCGCCTTGACCAAATTCGGAATATACGAAACATGTGAAAGGTTTCGTTTATTCCGAATTTCAAGCTTGAATTATTTAGAATTCTGAAGTATTTTATAAAATCTGTTCCAGTGAGATTGGCCAGGCAGAAGGGTATTACTATATTTGCATTAAGCCAAGCTTTTGAATAATTGAAAAAACAATGTAGTAATTTCCTTCAGAATATTTAAAAGAATGACTGTTTATTTTCAAAAATGTATTGAAATGATTTGATTATGGTTGAAAGGTGCTTCATAATGTTCAATGAAATAAAAACGTAGAATTTTACGAGCGCAGGATTGAAAAAAAAAAACCTAAAAACAAATCAGTGCCGAAACATATCGTAGGTATGTTTTTTAGCAGCAGTTAGATATTTCAGTTTTTGCAATACAACAGTCAATAAAACTTAAGGTGGCGGTACGAAGTTTGCCGGGTCAGCTAGTATATAATAAATTTTAAACCAGTTTAGAAATTTGGAAGCTCTTGCAGTAGAATCTTTCCATATATCGGGTGCCTAAAATAAAAACCACGCTTTTTTTCTTATTCTAAGCTTTATTGCGAAAAAATAGTAACATTTTTATTTACGAAAATATTGTCCATCGTCAGACACATCATATCCTAATCTTTCGGGCAGCATATGAATTCTGTGTCGGAAAAACTACTCATTTTTACGCTATCTACGAATACACCTAATAGGGTAACGGGGGTATTTTGGCCAGCTTTGAGAAATGTTCGCACAGTTCATTAAAAACAAACACAATTTTTTAACATAAATACCTACTCTATTATACCATTGTTAAAAGCTAAGTGTCTATTTTATTATACATTGTTCAACAATGCAATATATTGAAAAATATCCTAGAAATATCAAAATTTCTACGAAGTACTAAAAACATATTTTGGTCCATCAAATTTTTACTTCGGTCCACCTCTATATCTACAGACGTGTATGGAAATAGTTCCGACTAATCATATTTAAAATCATCATCGGTATTTTTAGAGCAAAAATAGTGGGTTTGAGGAGAACATCCTTCTGCTGTGAATTTTTGTAAATTTTAGGCATCTAAAAATGAAATGATTTGGCTTATAGCGGTTGGACAGGCATACTCATCCAATTTCATATCGTTAAATGTGATAAATTAAGAAGTAATTACCTGAAAATTGTTACAAGTTGCTTCTTTGTTCACGTGCAACGGCCGAACGGTAATAAAGGGAGATGTCAAAACTTGGCATGGCCAAAATATGTTTGCTTCAGAAAGAGGCAAACATATTTCAGCCATGCGTTTAACCACTTTTTCAACTTTTTCCAACATGTTAGAGTATACAAACTGTTTCTTTGACATTTTATTGATGTTACTACAACAACGAATTGTTTCAAAAGCATACATATTTGTTACAATAGCTTCCGGATGTTGACTTGTATATTACCACTTCCTCTTAAATTTGGGTTGACTCAGCCATGAGTTTGAATATGTATGAACTAATTCCAAAATAACACTACCTAGAGCCAGTTTTTCGCCGAAAATTATAGTGTAGTATGATTCTTAGGTGTGTTATTCAATGTTGCATGCATAGTTTTCTAACATTCATTGAATTTATCAGATAAAATGCGTAGAATGTTACCGGGTGGGCCAAAATATGCATGTGGGCCAAAAAACCCCCGTTACCCTAGCATTCAAAGTTATCCCAGCAGCGGAACATATTGCATATGCTGCTTGCCTATAGGAATGGAAAAACATCAAACAACCAACCAGTGCTTTTAATGAAAAACATTCTGTCAAACATTCTGTGTCAAATAAATGGTAGATGAAGAAAAAAAAACATTCAAAGGTAGCAAAATCACAAGTAACTTTTTGAAATAATACAGGTTTTTAAAGTTTAAAATTACGTGAAGCACTTTCGTATTCATTTTCTTTCGGGAAAATTCCTAAACAAGTCTTCACAACACGAGGTGTGTTCAAATAGACCGCTATAAGTAAAGAATCAAGCAGTTACGTCTAGGATCATTACTGGCGTAATATACAGATGTGTATGCAGAAAATTATGCCTAAAAAAATCCTGTTACTTTCGATTCAACTGGTTGAATATGTGGCTGTCTTGAGCTAAATTTGGAGAGCCATGGGCATGCGTCTTCTTTGAACTCTCCGCCCACCGAATCCGGGCATGTTTGTTCTTATCGCATCTTCAACACAGCCCGGCCAACAATTCGGTTTATATTACTATTATTTTTATTTGGTAAAAATGATTACATAAAATGTATGAAATGTGACTACAGATACGAAACTGGAGGCCATATACGTACACTGGTAAAACATATTCTTTATGATTTTGTATAACATCGCAGGCTCGCGGTCTTGAATGGCCTGATTTGAAACTTTTCGTTGTATTTTATTTGATTTAGAGAAATAAAGTGTTTTACGATTTTATTTGACGCATTAAATTGCTTCACATAAAACTTCAGATTGCGTTTTACACGATTAAAATTACCTATAAACAATATCAACAAATTTAACTTGATATGCCCATTTGAGCAACACAGAATCAACATACCAAAATGTAATCATCAACATGTAATAATTTCTAACGAAAGAGCTTACCAGGAATACCAGGGGTTTGTTTGATATATTTCAGAAAAATATAACCATATCCCCCATTGGAATTTTTACAGTAAATAAAAATTCCAGTTGAAATTGATTCGATAACTGAAGAGAGACGGCTAACGTAACTCCATTGAAAATTCTCAAGTTTTGTTTTTGACTTAATTAGCTACATCGTTTTTGAAGTCTGGTACCTAATCGATTGGAACTCTCCCAGCTGGTCTCGAGATACGATGCTGGCCTAACAAGCCAGTCGTCATAGGTTCGAGTCTCGGCTCGGGAGAGACTGTAAGTGTCAGTAGGATCGTAGCGCTAGTCCCGCAATTGTCCTGTACACTCAACAGTTGGCTGCGAAGTCTGTGTACATTAAACATAAGGTCGAGTTCCGATACGGAATCTAGCACCAAGGCTTTGCTTTGCTCTTTACCTAATTGGTTGTATGTTGCACATACGCTCATTGAAAGTTGGTGTCTTCACAAAACTGAAATGTCTTTCAAAAGTCTTCACACAATCAGATGTCTCTAGACGAAATCAAATGTCTTCCAAATGAAAACAATGCTTCACATGTAGCATCGCTATTATTGAGAGCATTACGTTTGTCATAACCACAATGCAATTTAATATACTTCTGCAAGATTCTGCCAGATTTGCAAAGGCGAGCAGATAGTAAAACGACAAGCTCATGTGCTGTCGAAAGCTTGTCAGACAACAATGTAAAGCTTGCTTTTTTTTGAACCAGAACAAAGCTCTGCCTCGGAGTTCTTTTTAATTGAAGACACATGTTAAGTAGGTAGTCAAAATGAAGATATGTTATTTTTTTTCACAGAAATATATAAGAGAAATATTTTGTCAGTTGTCGGATAAAATCGAGATTTTTTTTGAAATTCGGTCAGCATTTTCTGCACACATTTGGTCCACCTCAGCGGCTGGTTTGTTGCAAATTCTGCACCCAAAATTTCAAGCTTTGATCATCCAATGTGTCCTTTCAATTGGCGCAGAATTTGCTTTGACTTCGCACAACAAATGCGTGAAACGCATAACGCAAAAGCTTTACAAGGAATACATTGACAGAGATCGAAATCAGAATATGTATCATATACTCAAAAATTGTGTAAGCATTGCTAGCTTAAGCAATGAAGGTGGTAGGGATTGCTGAGAGTTATGAACCGCTGGCATTGGAAATGCAATGCAAGATCTACAGGAAGGGTTTGTCGTGAGTTGCTGTCACACCCCCACGCACCGATAGGCCAGAGTTAGTCCACCGCACCCTAAAGCACGCAGCCCACCACCCATCGGTTTTCCAGACACCAGCACCCAATATAGAGCAGGCGAAAATATAAATGACAGATGGGGAAAAAGCGCGGCTGCGATTATTGGCGCGAAAATTTAGACGAGGCCAACGTCTTAGGGCAAGGAGGAATGACCTGCTGTAGCCACTACACTTACTCAGTAACCAGATTCCGAATTGAACGGTCACGACCTGCGGAAAATTAACTAGAAACCAAGAACCTAAAGCACGCAGCCCACCACCCATCGGTTTTCCAGACACCAGCACCCAATATAGAGCAGGCGAAAATATAAATGACAGATGGGGAAAAAGCGCGGCTGCGATTATTGGCGCGAAAATTTAGACGAGGCCAACGTCTTAGGGCAAGGAGGAATGACCTGCTGTAGCCACTACACTTACTCAGTAACCAGATTCCGAATTGAACGGTCACGACCTGCGGAAAATTAACTAGAAACCAAGAAGACAAGCGACTCTAAGGAGACAGTAAAAAGTGTGTGGCTATAGTGAACAGCAGGTAAGGCACTCTCCTTGTCCCGTAACAATTGCCTCGTCACCAGTCAGCCAATCAGGCTAAAAAAGCAACGCTTATTTCCCAGAACCCCGCTGTTTTGGATTAAACACGAAGACGCCGAGAATCCCATTGGACCCTACGCCGGTGACTGAGGACGCCGATTAGGAGCCATTTTGGCGGCAAAGGCCGCAAGACGACGCCGGACAGAACGTGGGTGTGCAGGAACCAGGTGCAACGAGAAGGTGGACTGTGCGCTGATGGTGAAACGGGGCCCCGGAGTAGAACGAAAGTGAATAAGGTTAGCTAGAAATAAGAAAGTGGGTGACGAATGCTAGTAATAAAAATTGTGTACATAGAGACTCAGACAAGCATTTTCCTGGAACCGCGAAATTTCCTTAGTAAGCCGACCCTGAGGCTGTTGTTCAGGGAGTCCCTACAGCGCTCGCTGCTGAAGCTGGGACAATACTTACACTTTGGCGCCCAACAAAAATAAACTTACCGATATTTTGAGGGTTCCAGCTTGTAAAATTGCTTGTTTTAAATTGAGTTGCTACGTACGTCTCTGGGAAAACGTCCATGATTTCACGAACAAATATTCACATTTAAGTGGCAAATCCACTGAAACTGACAGTGCACTACGAAACGTTTTTCGAAACCGAGGGGTTCTGATGTTCAATTAATTAGCAAAAATAACAATCATAGAAAATTACCAAATTACTTAGTCGAGCGGAGGTTTTAGCAAAGTGCGTAAGAAGTTCGGAGGGAGAAAATAAACCCAACAGTGAAAACATTTTATTTAGTCACTTACTATCGAATACTTACGAAATAACGGAAATTTAGTGAAACTTAATTCTAAGAATAAGAAAATTCAACTATGGAACAGCAACACTTGTTAGCGCAATATTTTGCGATGAATACGATGCACCTGACGGACGACGAGCTAGATTATGAGCTGCAAGTCCGGGGCGCAGACCTAATGAGTGAAACACGTACGGTGCAGGAAAGAACACTGCGTGGATACCTGAAATCAGAAAAAGAAAACCCGAATTGGAACTACAGAAAATGTTGGACAACTTTAAAAGGTGAATTTAAATGTTGTGAAGAGAAAATAGTTGAAATTAGAACTTTTCTAGAAGGAAGAAAAGAACAACGAGTACCAGATCAACGGCATAAAACGAAACTAATACATGTCTTTTTCCGACTGGAACGATTACGAAATCATGCCAAAGAGGAGACAGATTTGAGTAACATTGCGAAAATGGCAAATGAATGCATTAGACTTTTGAACAAATTCTTTTCAATGATCTCCCCCTTAGCAGAGGTGAGAGAAGCGGAAATAGCTAGAGTGAATGAAAGTTTACGGCTACTCCGCCAAGAGACTAACGATAGAGAAGATAGTGAATCAGAAATCGATGAAGAGGTAGAAACTAGAAATCAACAGAATGGCCAGCGAGCAAACCCAACAACCGACAATAATGGTGGAAGAGTCCCCAGTAGAAACGATGAAATACACCAGAATATAAATGAGGAAGAAATTGAAAGTGGAAATAGAGTGGGAGAACCAGATAGATTGGTGCTACTTGCAAGGGAAAACGATCGTTTGAAAATAGTAGTAGAACGTTTGCTACACCGAATTGAATCGCTTGAAAGAGGAAAGGATATGCGAAATACTAGAAGACAAGAGAATGAATGTGGAATGGCTAACAGTACTCCGGTGGAGGAAGAGCCTATTCCGAGTGACAGTGTGGGAGAGAAACCTAAAGAAAATTTTCTAGACTGGGTTAAAAATAGATGTAGCTCGATAGATAGTCTAGAAGAGAAAGCACGAGAGTTGAAAGAGAAAGATGAAAGAGAGAAAAGGAATGCAAATGCATACGCAGCTAGCAAGGGAAACAGTCACCGATTACCGGTTTATCAATGGGGAATAAAATATGATGGTATGGATAATGGGAGAAGATTGAATGAATTTTTAAAAGATGTGGAGTTCAATGCTAGGTCGGAAGGATTCACCTACGTAGAATTGTTTTTATCGGCACACCATTTATTCACACGAAAAGCTAGGGGGTGGTTCATGGAAGTGAATGGTAACAACGAGCTTGAAACGTGGGAAAATTTAGTTCGTGAACTGAAAAATGAGTTTTTGCCGATTGATATTGATTTTCAATACGAACAAATAGTTAATGCGCGTAAACAAGGCCTGAGGGAGAAGTTTCAAGACTTTTATTTGGATATGGTCCGGCTTTTCCGTAGCGTGTCAAGACCTTGGGACGAACAACGAAAGTTTGACGTATTATTTAGAAACACACGAGAAGACTGTAGAACTGCAATGCTTGCTGCTAACGTAACGTCGATCACCAAAATGCGAGAATTCGGAAAAAGATACGATGCGATAAACTGGCAAATTTACCAAAGAAGAGAAAATAGACCGGGATATAGAGGAAACGTAAATGTAGAAGAAATAGAAGTAAATCGACAGAATGTTCAAGAAAAAACTGCATATAGGTTCCAGAGAGGACAGAATGATGGAAATCGTGTGAAAAATTCTAGAACGAATTATAACTATTTCCAGAAAAAGTTTACCGAAGATCGAATAGAGCAAAATGAACAGAGAGAAAAACAAAAAGAATCACATAGAAGCAACTACCAAAATTCAAGAATAAAAAACAATCAAAAAACAAACCTTTGCTATGACGAACCCAGACCCGGCACAAGCGGAACAAATGCCTTGCAACGGATAGTTAACGCTTACATTCCGATTAAACGAGGAATTTGCTTTAACTGCCATGAAGAAGGGCACAGTTGGCAGAGGTGTCCCAGAGAGAAGCTTACTTTTTGTGAAAATTGTGGCTTTCCGGGATTTTCCACCAAAGACTGCCCATACTGTGAAGCAAAAAACTTGGGAAAGACTGCTCACTGAGGCATAGCAGTCAGCCCGACAACCGAACAAGACCTCAAGACGTAGAACAAGAACCAACCAAGTTGTTACAAGAACTGGGTTATGCGAGAGTCATCGAACAAGGTAACAACGACAACAAAATAGCGTCATTGCTGGTTAAACTTAGCGGGGATGTTCGTCCTTTTACTGAAATCAACTTAATGGGGATTAAATTGATTGGGCTTTTAGATAGCGGAGCAGCTCGGACGGTTCTTGGAATCGGAGCAAGGCAAATAATAAAAGACCTGAATTTAAAGGTAGAGCCTTCTTCAGTGCAATTAAAAACTGCTGCAGGTGAAAATTTGGAAGTGATTGGTTCAACTGAACTGCCGATCACGTTTAACAATGTTACAAAATTATTAACTGTTTTAATCGCTCCAAATTTAAAACGAAGGTGTGTACTAGGCTACGATTTCTGGGTAAAGTTTGGCATTCGGCCCACCTGGAACGATTTTGCAATCGATTCTGTGGATGAAAGCGCACAGGAGAGCCTAGAAGAGGAAGTCGAACTCACAGCAGAACAGGAAAAAGAATTAGAAACGGTAAAGCAGCATTTTCTAGAAGCGACACCAGGAAATTTAAGTATGACCCACTTGATAGAACATTCCATTGAATTCAAGGACGAATTCAAGAGGGCGGACCCGGTGAGGAAAAATCCGTACCCTTGGAGTCCAGAAATTCAACGGAAAATACACCAGGCAGTAGACGATATGTTACAGAAGGGAATAATTGAGGAATCAAACTCAGAATGGGCTCTCCCAGTAGTACCGGTAACGAAACGTGATAGCCAGGAAGTTAGACTTTGTTCAGACGCGCGAAAACTGAATGAGAGAACAAAAAAAGACGCTTACCCTCTGCCCCATCAAAATCGTATATTGAGCCACCTGGAGCCAGTGAGATACCTTTCGACTATCGATCTTTCGCAAGCATTCTTGCAAATCCCCCTAAACGTCAAGTCTCGCAAATTTACCGCTTTTTCAATACCTGGGAGAGGGCTATTTCACTTCACCCGACTTCCGTTTGGGTTAGTGAATAGTCCAGCAACTCTAAGCAAACTTATGGACCGGGTGTTGAGCCACGGAGCGCTAGAGCCGGCAATATTCGTTTACTTAGACGATATTGTCGTTGCTAGTCGAACATTCGAGGAACATATCGAAAAACTGAAAGATTTAGCGAAACGACTACGAGAGGCAAATTTGTGTATTAACGTACAAAAATCAAAATTTTGTTGCCAGCAGGTGCCTTACCTGGGATACATTTTATCCAGAGACGGACTAAGGCCTAATCCAGATCGCGTACAAGCGATTTTGGGATATCAGGTACCGAAATCCGTTAGGCAACTCAGGCGATTCCTTGGTATGGTGAATTACTACCGGAGGTTCATCGCCAACTTCAGTGAAATCACTTTACCTCTCACCGATTTGCTGAAAAACAAACCAAAGAAAGTAGTGTGGAACTCGGCAGCAGACGATTCGTTTAAAAATATTAAAGAAAGGCTCATATCGGTTCCGGTGATGGCTAACCCAAATTTTAGTTTGCCATTTACTGTCCAGACTGACGCGAGTGATAACGCTATCGCTGGGATCTTAACGCAAGTGCAGCAAGGCGAAGAGAAGGTGATTGCGTACCATTCCGAAAAACTAAAAGGGGCTGAACTAAACTACCATGCGGCGGAAAAGGAAGGTTTAGCCGCCCTCCGTTGCATCGATAAATTCCGAGGGTACATCGAGGGTACAAGGTTCGCTCTGGTGACCGACTCGGCTGCATTAACCTTTATCATGCGAGCCAAATGGAGATCCTCTTCGAGACTTAGTAGATGGAGTATTACACTCCAGCAATTTGATATGGAGATTCGGCACAGGAAAGGAAAGGAAAACATTGTCCCTGATGCGCTTTCCCGATCATTAGAAAGTCTAGAGGAGGAACCCGACGATAGGTGGCACCAACAACTTTTGTTGGCCGTAGAACAAGAGCCTGAAAATTACATGGACTTTAAAATAGTCGAGGGTAAACTATATAAATTCGTTTCAACAAAAACCGACACTATGGACTATCGTTTTGAGTGGAAGCAGTGCGTTCCGAAGAATAAAAGGGTAGAAATTATGAAACTTGAACATGACGGAAACTTACACATTGGATATGAAAAATGCGTTGAAAAAATCAAGCGTCTATTTTATTGGCCGCGGATGGCGGCGG
The DNA here is from genome assembly GCF_029784165.1 of Wyeomyia smithii. NCBI lineage: Eukaryota > Metazoa > Arthropoda > Insecta > Diptera > Culicidae > Wyeomyia > Wyeomyia smithii. The sequence continues at coordinate 115,770,721 of NC_073696.1, forward strand.
ACATTAAAAAGTATATAGCGAATTGTAGCCTGTGCAAAGAGAACAAGCATTCTACTGTATCAACATGTCCGGAGATGGGTAAGCAACGCATAGCAAACCGGCCATTCCAGATAATATGCATAGATTATATCCAGTCACTTCCTCGCAGTAAGCAGGGCAACGCACACTTATTAGTAATAATGGACTTATTTTCTAAGTATTGCTTGCTTATGCCTGTGAAGAAGATTTCGGCGATTAATTTATGCAAATTACTGGAAGAGCAGTGGTTGAGAAAGCTATCCGTTCCCCAAATCGTGATTTCCGATAATGCGACAACCTTTTTGTCAAAAGATTTTCAGAGCCTCATGGCGCGGTACGAGGTGCAGCATTGGGCGAATGCCCGGCACCGAAGCCAGGCAAACCCAGTTGAACGACTCAACCGGACTATAAATGCTATGATACGTAGTTATGTGAGGATCAGAACTTATGGGACTCGAAAATCTCAGAAATTGAACATGTTTTGAACAACACAATTCATTCTACAACTAAATTTAGTCCATATCACATAGTTTATGGTCATGAAATAATACTGAAAGGATCGCATTACAGATTGGAAGAGGAAGGAAATTTAACACAGGAAGAACGAATGGAAAAGCTTAAAGGTGTGAGTGGTAAAATTTATGAAATGGTAAAAAAGCATTTACGAAACTGTTATGAAAGTACGAAAAAAAGATATGATCTTAGACACAAACGGTACTCACCGACTTTCGACGTCGGGCAGCGCGTTTACAAAAGGTGTTTTCGTCAGTCCGTGGCAAGTAGTAAATTCAATGCCAAGCTGGGTCCACAATATACGCCTTGTATTGTAATAAAAAAGAAGGGCACCAGTTCTTATGAGGTAGCCGACTTAAATGGAAGATCGCTTGGAGTTTTTTCAGCCGCAGACCTAAAAGCGTGAATGTGGGAATGAAATAATAAATGTGCAAAAATTTTAAATACTTACCATTGCGATTTAGAGTGAAAAAAATGGGTAATTTTTGTTAAAATATGATCTAAAAGTCTACCAACATGTTTCATTCATAAGTGTCCGTGGAAAATCAATTATTGTACTGCATGTAACCGATGAATGTAACCTTACATGCAGGTTGAGGAGGTAAAAGTATTTCATATTGAAATCCAAAGGTTTTAGCTAGAAAAAAAATATATTGAAAATGGGAAAAATCGGAATCGAGGGTGCATATGGAAGGGTTGGTGACTGCATCGTGCGCTTGAACGTAATGCATCTGCTCGTGTTGCATGCAAGATTGTTAACAATCCTTTAATCTTGCAGTGCACCCAGGCAGAGTAATGAAATGAGTAGCAACTATCGTCATTGGCGAAAGAGAAACTGGGAGAAGATTACGAACATCAGAATTCAAGGTCACGATCAAACTTAGAACAATAGAATGGCAAGGAATACACCACAGAAGTAATAACCGAAACACGCTACGCAAGCAAAATCGTTATGTACTTACCTTATATACTGATCGATGAACTTTTATGTAGGAAAAAAAGGAGCTCACGGGGAAAAAATGAACTAAGAATGATTCACTGGCCAGAGTTAACAAAATAAAATTATTACAAATAATTTTTCCACTAGAGAACTAATACTTTTTCCTCGATAAGACTTCATCAGTCTATATCACTGTCCGAACACGTTTCACTGAACGAGCAAGTGGCTGAATTGACAGATGTTTCGATCTCCAGTAGCTTTCTTACGCACACTGATAAAAGATGATAACGCTATCAACAATGATGTACTAAAACCCAACTCCGACACCCAATAGGAAATATTTCAGGGGATTTGAATTTTATTGTAGTTTTAAACACTCCGGAGTTTGTATTCATTAATTTGTAATGATTTGAATGTAATCATAAGTTTATAGTAATTCGTTTTGTAGTAGAATATAGTCTTGCATGATCTATTTAATGTTTTTTTTTAGTTACTAGTAAAATTATTAATGTGTTTCAAATTTGTTTTGCGGTTTGTTCATCAGAATTTAATACGTTTCGTTTGAAAACTTTCACGTGCAATTAAAGGTTGATATGGGGGAGGTCCGGTGAAAATTTGTGTTGTGGGATGCAGGTTCAGTTGGTATGTGTGACAAAAATTTGGACAAGGAATTTATGATGGGAAAAAATGTTTAATTTATAAACATTTTTTTTATCCGAGCTGGGGGAGAGTGTAAGCATTGCTAGCTTAAGCAATGAAGGTGGTAGGGATTGCTGAGAGTTATGAACCGCTGGCATTGGAAATGCAATGCAAGATCTACAGGAAGGGTTTGTCGTGAGTTGCTGTCACACCCCCACGCACCGATAGGCCAGAGTTAGTCCACCGCACCCTAAAGCACGCAGCCCACCACCCATCGGTTTTCCAGACACCAGCACCCAATATAGAGCAGGCGAAAATATAAATGACAGATGGGGAAAAAGCGCGGCTGCGATTATTGGCGCGAAAATTTAGACGAGGCCAACGTCTTAGGGCAAGGAGGAATGACCTGCTGTAGCCACTACACTTACTCAGTAACCAGATTCCGAATTGAACGGTCACGACCTGCGGAAAATTAACTAGAAACCAAGAAGACAAGCGACTCTAAGGAGACAGTAAAAAGTGTGTGGCTATAGTGAACAGCAGGTAAGGCACTCTCCTTGTCCCGTAACAATTGCCTCGTCACCAGTCAGCCAATCAGGCTAAAAAAGCAACGCTTATTTCCCAGAACCCCGCTGTTTTGGATTAAACACGAAGACGCCGAGAATCCCATTGGACCCTACGCCGGTGACTGAGGACGCCGATTAGGAGCCATTTTGGCGGCAAAGGCCGCAAGACGACGCCGGACAGAACGTGGGTGTGCAGGAACCAGGTGCAACGAGAAGGTGGACTGTGCGCTGATGGTGAAACGGGGCCCCGGAGTAGAACGAAAGTGAATAAGGTTAGCTAGAAATAAGAAAGTGGGTGACGAATGCTAGTAATAAAAATTGTGTACATAGAGACTCAGACAAGCATTTTCCTGGAACCGCGAAATTTCCTTAGTAAGCCGACCCTGAGGCTGTTGTTCAGGGAGTCCCTACAGCGCTCGCTGCTGAAGCTGGGACTATACTTACAATTGTAATGTCTCGGTAAACTTCGGCTTCGGGCGAACGACCAGTTTGTTCAAAAAACCGTTCTTTACTTTCGCGAGCCGGTGCGTAACAACGGCTCGTGCATCCTTAAAAATCGTCAGCAACCGAAACAGCCAATAAATCATTGCAAGGTGACGTCACAAAAAAGAAGAAGAAGAAAGAGATTTGACAGTGGTCGCGGGTTTGTTCACCGGGACTTATGAAATTTTCGGCTTGAGTGAAAATGCGGAAGTGTGTTGCTAAAAATTGCGTTTCCAAGAATAAAACAAAAGATTACAATTATTCTAACCTCCCATCCAATTTCCACAACCGAAGAAAACTTTGGTTTAATGCCCTCCAGCTGGAGGAAAACTTTCAGTGGAGGTGTAAATATGTTTGTTCTCTACATTTTGACTCCGGTGAGTGCCTCTCCAGTTTCCGGGGAGACTTGATTGACCAAATTGTCCACAATTTGGCCTGCGGTCACCGAAGATGATATGTCGTCCAAATTGTGGTGTGCTTCATACGGGTTTACGTACCCGATAGCAGGCATGGGGAAACCACAGCACTCCAAAGCGCATGTGGCCCATCTGCTAACAAACACACCACGCAGGGCATTTCGTATAACCCTTCGTCGCGAGCTCAAGACAAAACACTGGAGAGACGTTCGTAAGCACGCCAACCGAGGATTTTTAACTTCGGCACATGAGGCAACCAAGAGCTTGCAGTTTCGGGGAACACATAAGCATTAGTCGCCACGAAGAGATTGACAATGGAATAATAAAGGATAATTGGATGTTAGCCATCGCATACAACCACATGCAATTTTTTTTTTATATCTACTTTGAAAAATTGAAGCGTTTGAGAAAACACGTGTAGACATGCGGGCTCCCGAGGGCTCACGAAGTTGAGAACACTCGGGTTTGTGTTTGCCGAATCTTTCGAAGGGCTGTTTTATCTAGAACACTGCGGGTTTTTCGTTTTGTATACGCACTGAAGGGCAATCTAAATACCCTCCGTGGCATCGCTTGAAACACACACGCGGGTGGTGTGGTGGGTTTAGACATGCCTGCCCGATAGACCGATTTTTTTCAGCACAGCGCTTTTTACTGCCTGGTAGTAACGAATTCACATGAGTGGAGAGTAGGAAAAAAAAATCCAACACGTTGTAAACAAACCCGTGGGAATTGTCAAAAAAATGAGGTTATTTTTTGTGTGCAATGATCTATAGACCATTTTACGAACTGACAGGTGTCACGGATCCTGCTGATGTTGATGATGCTTTTGCGTGCATTATGTCAGCGGTTCCGAGCTTTCTATCAAAATTTCATTCATGAATTCAGTTCATAAACGTCTCGTAAAATGGTCTATAGTGAGCCCTGTTACCACAGAAGCTATTGACGCTGGTGCCAGTAACGCGGAACCGAATGCATGTGAAAAAAACTAGAGTCATAATCAAATGCAAAATGTTTTGAACAAATCAAATGTTTTTGTTTATTGTTAAAGATTGAATGATGTTTTCAAATGACCTGAATCATGAAAGGTGGTCCCCGTGGCTCTGTGGTTAGCGATGTCGGTCGGCTAGCTCTCCCACACGGTTGTGATATCGGGTTCGATTCCCGATCGAGTCGAGGATCTTTTCAAGCTGGAAATTTTCTCGCCTCAGCACTGGGGCACGGTGTATCGTTGTACTTATCCTACACATACAAAATGTGCCAAAAACAATATCGATAACGAATTCTCTCAACTAATCTAGTTGATCGAGACCGCTATTAGCCCCAAGGCTAAGCGTGCGATATTGTTGTTATATTGATTCATGAAAGTGAATCGACCAGACAATAAATTCTTTAATTCAGTCAATACCCAACTTATCAGTATTGATTGCTGGTTGCACTGATTTAACAATGCCAGCCTTCTGATCATCGGTTGATACTTTATAAGTGTAGTGGTTTGGAATATACGTAATACATTCAAAACACGCTAGAGCATCAAATGCGTTGTTTTCAACGCACATGCGTTGTACTGGTTCCAAATTCAATCGGTAAATGCGCTAATTCCACTCATAAATGATCTGGTTACGTATACTCCAACTTTTGCGTGTAGCCATCTGTGCAGCATGGTGCACCATCTTTCCACACTTACCTTACCTAACAATCTCAAGCCGTGGTGTGGTCGTTGCTATACGTAAGAGACGTCTACACTTCACTCGGTTCATTGCGGTAGTTCGCAGGTTCTGCAGTCTGTGAGTCGTTTTCAACCTGGTCGATCCACCCCCTGTGAACCACTTTGTTTCGCCTCTAACGGATTGGTATCGAGAATTATCTCCACCGGGTTATCATCTGACATCCTATGACACGCCCAGTGCGGTGTGGATGACAGAGGTGTCTTCAACAGCTCATGCAGTTCGTGGTTTATTCGCCTTCTCCAAGTTTCGTTTTTCATCTGCAGTCCACCGAAAATGATACGCAAAATCTTCCACACAAAGACCGCAAGGCCGCTTTGGTCCTTCACAAGCATACTTGGTGCGGCGTTGAATTCTACTTAAACGGAGCGTCCTCCCAGAACAAAATATACGCGGTTTCTTACCAGAAAGTTCCAATGAATTTATCTTCTAGTATCGTTGTTAGCGGCTACCAGAGAGCCCAGGTACATGAGTTCGTCGGCTACCTCGATTTCATCACCACCAACTTGAACTTGGGCTGGGAGGTTAGCACTGTTTTTTCTGCTGGTCTTTTTCTGAGTTTGATATACTTCGCCTTCGATGCGTCAATGACTTATCCAATCCGTTTGGCTTCGGCTTTCAGTCCGATATACGTATTCACAATCTTCACATAGGTCCGAGCCACAATGTCGATATCGCCGGTGAAGTCAAACAGCTAAACCGACTTTTGGAATATTGTGTTAATCCTCGCTCTTCTAAACACTTCCTCAACGGCAATATCAAACAGTAAGCAGCAGAGGCCACCTTGGCTCAAACATCTTCGAGTTTCAAAGGGGCTCGAGAAAACAAGATAACTGAGCTCGATATATTTCCCATAGAAGGTAATTATATAAGCTTACTTGCAAAAAAAATCTAAGCTCTTGCGAGTGCTCTTTTAGCAGTTAAGCAGAGCATTCTCAATGACGGACGCCGAGTTGGATATAACATCAATATCTCCTCCAACGGTCGATTCAAATAGGGGGCCGACGCCAGTTTCGACCAGAACCTTCAATATGGCCCAAAAGCTTTCCAAGCTTTCGTAAGGTTCGGATTACGCTTGAAATAATCCAACACCTTCCGGGCCTTCGATTTTCTTCCACTTCCAGCCCGTCGCTCGGTCATCTGAGACTCCTCAAACGATTTTACCACCCGAGACACAGTTGTATGGGTGATTCCCAGTTGTCTTCGCATCCATTTCAAGCTCGCAGTCGGATTTTCCATGACGGCGCGCTAAACTCTGGCGACTTTCTTCTTGTTTCGATGATATCTCAATAACCACTAAACCGATTATTTTGAAATTTCGTACATGTAAATAATGGCAATCCAAACTTGTTGTACTCAGATTTTCATCAAATTTTACCCACGGACAAAAAAGTTATATACGCATAAAAATGGTGCATTTTTTTCGAGTACAGGCCTTCATTGCTTCATTGATTTCGCTATTACGGTTAGAGTTCGACTGATAGAGCTGTCAAATTTTTGCAGTTGATTGGTTACTATGATTGATGCTGAATGGGTAGTTCCATCAGTCCATGTGAAAGTAGAATCGTCAGTTTTTGTCCAGCAGGCGGCGTTTGGTAGATTGATTGCCCAGCAATTGCAGTACTCCATTTTTTCGCCCTTTATGTGGATTGGACACACAATACTTTCTATTAGCTTCTTCATTTTCCTCTTGATAGTTGCCCAGTACTTTTCGATTGGGCAACTAGGTGGGTTTTTATCTTTTGTGATGAGGTCCTTCTTGTAGTGATGGTACTACTGAACTACTGATGAACTGAACTGGTTTTTAACGATTTTGACCCCCCCTCCCCCTCCGTGGACAACTGCCCATATAAATTCTACAAAAAAATGTATGGACCGTGGACATTAGCCAACCCCCCACCCCCAAAGCTGTCCACGTGGTATGTGGATGGCCCCTAAGTAATACAAATAATTGTTTCCTTGCCAGATCATTAGTTTCCGTGCGATTAAATTTATCGAAAAAACTTGAACTTGATTTGACGAATTTGAGTGTTTTTGCCATTTTCAGAGTAGACCACGTCGGGTTGTCGACGTGAGGGTGCAGAATTGTTTTTCTTCTTTCGTCTTCCATTTAGCACAACTTTCTTCAAACTTCACGTGCCGAAACGAAACTTTCAGCACTGAAAGGCTGATAGTTTTCAAACAAATAACTGTCAAAACATTTCAAATCCAAATACTAGGGGCGTTGCTCTACAACTGACAATATTTGTGAATTCTAAATGCAACAAGTTCTAGGTAGATGTGTCAATCGATTTGTTTATTGTTTTGCAATTACGAAATCAGCTGATAAGTAAATTCGAATGATGAATTTCCATTCAGGAAGAGCAAAATTTAGCAGAAAATCGAAGTTTGGTAAATTCTTGTTTCTCATCGTTTGTTTTCCGTTGAATATGCTTGTGTGAAATCGCTGATCAGCTGATACCAAAAGCTTTCTGACTTTGAGTATCATTTCAAAACATTTATATATGTATTATATTAACCCTCTAGTGCCCAATGCCGCCATTTGGCGGGCTTCAGTCGAAGTTCCGAAAAGCTTCAATAAATACTCAAAATGTGTTTATAATGGTTTATAGTGATTTTATCGAAGTCCGTTTAGAAATTAATTTGGGCACTAGAGGGTTAAAGTAATAAACTTTGCGGTATTCTTATAGTATTTTTAATTAGGTTTTCGCAATTGATAACATAATTACAGAATAAAATATATTTTTATCAGCTCGCTAAAAATAGTATTAAATAGTAAGTAAAAGCTACTTACTTTCCTTGTCATGTTGGTACCCCACAATAAACCGGAGTGTCAACTTAAAATACACTTGGTCCTTAACGTTAATCCAACCTGCCAGCTTCTTCCAGCTTTCGCGTCAATCGACTCGATTAGCCACCAGAGTCAACCAGTATGTCTAATTCAATTTGTAAACGTTCCAAAGCAAACTGTCAAACAGGTATCGCGCGAGCAGACAGTACCATGTTCTTATCACCTCAATTATGTGTGCTCACTCCTTGTTTTTGCTTATAGTTAGATACATTCCCATTCGTATATACATAGAGCTGCCATTTTTATAGCGCTCGGCTTTTGAAGTTATTTTTTTCTCTTCACCGTGACTAACTGACGCGATGGTTAGATTCGCATTTGGCGTCCATAACGATGTGAATCGGTTTACTTGCCAGGTCGTTTGTGACCTTTTTCCTTCTCGACTGGTGTGGCGTCTGTATGTCGTTTAGTGTTGCCCTAACGATGTGGTTGCAAAATTGAGAAGTTGTACAAAAGTTGCTCAGTTGGTTGGAATCGGAGGTGGCGGTATTGGGACAGGTTGTATACACTGTCTTCTCCTTTCCAACCGTTACTGATTGATTGCGATGTGTCGATGATTAGCACAAGCAGCTGACTTTTCATTGTACTATACCTGATTTCTGTGGCTGTGTTGACTAACAGGGGAAAAACATGGGAATAGATGAGGAGTCTCTCTTTTTTAGCCGGTAAGAAGACGACATCAAAGATGACAGCGATTTGAGAACACCTGTAGTCTTTTTGTCGTACGGTTGACAGTGATGAATTGATCTGCTGGGGATTAAATCCAACAGTGGCGCGCAGTAGAGCATTAATGTTGCGAATTTTTTAAGCAGAATATCCTCTGCGAGTTAGTCCGAGAAAGGTATTGCAAGCATTGAACGAGTAATTTCTGTTCATTTTTAAGGAAACTGGGTGATGTGTATTAGCGTCAATAGTAACGAAACGAATAATGAATCAGATTATTCAAATTAGTTTATGTAAAGGATAAAAAAAAATCACAAGAAGGTTGTATGCAAAGCCACGACCGCAAGGTTGAAGTAGAATACTTTTACAAGAAAGATAACCTGGCTGCTTGCGTGTCAGTCATTTTTTCTAGTAAATAAATGTTGACCGTTCATTGGCAGTATTGTAATTTCTTTTTGTCTGATATTTTGAATGAAGTTCATTGGATATTTTTAAATTTTGTGCAAATGGGAAGTTGAAGTGCTGCCGAATTGTAATATGCACATTTAATACGACATCATTAAACGGGAACGGAACAAAGGCTACGGTTATGCAGAACGCGAATGCCGGCGCGATGCGATTCGCCTTACCGTGGTGAAATGTACAGCTCTTTTTAAGGCGAAGTAGAGCTATACATTTCAACAGATTTCGTCTTGCCGAATCACATCGCGCCGTTATTTGCGTTCTGCATGGCCGTAGCCAAACACAAAGCGACGCAAACACGTAATAATAGTCAGAGTATGCATCTAGATGAAGATAATTAACTTTGGATTATAGCGCAAAACGAGAAAATATTAACTCTTCAAATAATCATTTGTGTTCTTCAAATTTCAGTTGTTCAATTTAATATCCGATGAAATGTTTGTTTATTATCTGATGAAGCTCTTATATAGGCCAAACGATGCATTCCCAATTTACTAGGTTCATAACTCTGCCGACCGTGCTTGGGAAAGCGCGGTATAACGACCAATCAGAGGTCGAATTTTGTGTTTTGACAAGGCTTAAGAGTTTTCAATAGTACAATAGTTCAAATGATAAAATTGCAATTTCATGCATTTGGTAGGATTCTTAGAAGATTTTCTAATCGATTGCTGCAAAAACGAAGGAAATCCATCGAAAACTAACCGATTTATTGGCATTTGAAATTTTTCTCACTTTTTTCAGTTTTAGATTTTCATTTTACATCCCTATGTAGCCGAACTTCCTGAGAGAAGTATTCTAATTCAAAATTAAATCTTCATTAATTCATTTGTTGTCCTTATAAAGAAAATTGTTCAATTTATCATAGGATGTAGTGTTTATCTTACATCTCTGTGTTACCTTGATAGTGAGGACTAAGGCGCACGGTGAACACAATGAGAAAGGTGTTTTCACATTGAAAACTAGACACGGCTTTACTGGAGGAAGTGTTGGCAAATGCATCTACCGCTAATACCACCGCTATCATACGAAAGCGCGTCGTTTCATGTGGGGAATATCAACAACGAAAAATGACGCGCGTCTAAGCATAACCCGAACTGTTTCGCCGTGCTGCTCCCATTTACCTTTACATCGGCCTCAGGGAAGTACCGGCTGCATCTGCATCTACCGTTGAGGCTGTCACTATACTGCTGTTGGTACCAAAAGCTATTAACTCTTCAAATAAGTGTGTTATTTGTTCTCAAAAGAACAATTGTTCAATTCAAAATCGGATTTACGCAATCGCATCTCTGTAATATTACCGACAATAATATTCTTCTGAACAAACTGATACAACTTTCCCATTAGGCCTCTGCCATAATAGACGCGAACCGATTCGCTCAGCTGTAGGTTAATGTACAGCCATCAGTAGAGCTGTACATCCACCTACGGCCGAGCGAATCGGTTCGCGCCGCTTTTCGCGTCTACTATGGTAGAGGCCTTAGAGAAAGTTGCTGGCTGATGTATTCACTTCATGCAAGCCTGCTGCTGATGCTTCCCGCTACCACACTGAAACAGCATTTCAGTGAAGGGAGTGTCGTTGCATCAGCTGACCCTGCTACTATCGATGCTGATATACCCGCTGCAACAGCTACGCTATGCATAGCCATGCCACAGTTGTGGCCGCTATACGCTGGCCCAACTGCTGAGCACCTGCAACGCTATCCGTAGCCATGCCACAGTTGTGGCCGCCATTGGTATCCGCTGTACCTGCATCTGCTGGCCCTGCTGCTATCGATGGTGAGATCCGCTGAAACTGCTACACTTATTCGCAGCCATGCCACAGTTGTGACCGCTATCCGCTATCGCTGGTACCCACTGCTCGCTCCCGCTGCTGCTAAGGGAGGACTGCTGTCGTCGCTGTTCAGAACTACTATGAGCGGCTTCGACTAAAACAGGCTCTTATATAGGGATGAAAATAGGAATGAATTATTTTACGTACGTGGTGGAATGATATAACTTGAAAAATATGTGTGACTTCATTCTGGTTCAGAGCGATCATTTGATAAGCTCCACCTCTTTTTTCAGTTTCTAAAGTTTTTCCTCAGTTTCGTAGCACGGATGCACAAAAATGATTTCTTGTGAACATTCTGTCGAGCCGGACCGATAGCACTCTCATTGAAGCAACAAATTAACATGTTTTGTGTCGTGTTGCGCAGCTTGGTTGAAGGAAATGTTCCCGTCCCCATGTCGCATGTAAGCAGATTACTGCGTTCAGTAGACAGTAGATAGTGTATCCAGCGAATAAACACCGATGGTGCTCTCACACACGCAACGGTTTTAACCCGTATCTTATTGCGGTTTGTAACATCAAGCGATTTCGTTTGCTCGCTGTAGCGTGTTGCATCATGTTGCAACTTGGCAGCTGGGAGACGACAAAATTCTGTTTATGCTGATTGATTGAATCGACTTCATATTAGCTCTGCATAGTCGAACTAACTGCTTTTGTGAATGCGTACTAACAGGGCAGTTTATTATTCAATGTCGGTTATGCTGATCGCAGCCTTTGCGCTGCCCCTACAGTGGGGGGTTTACTAAATAAAGTGAAAATTAGACAACTACAACAGAATTTCTGCTTGTGTTGATGCCAGAAAATTATTAACCTTCAATTATTTTTTTATTTGCCTTCAAAAAAGCATTTTGATGTTCAAAATCGGTTGCTAATTACAACCTTTGAGCTGCCCTAACATTGGGGGAATTAAGATACACGGACAACATGCACTGTGGAAGCTATTTCACATTCAGTAAATTAGACGGTTGCGACAAATTTAAATTGTTAGGATGCAACACAGAATGCTTGCTTGCGTTGACAAAAATTATTAACTTCCAATGACTTGTTTATTTGCCTTCAAAAAGGCATTTTGATTCCCAAAGCTGGATTTCCTGATGGCAATCTTCATGCTGCCCCAACACGGGGGGAATAATGGCTGTCTGGCGACACACGCTGAGAAAAACCGCGCTGCTCCTGAGACGTGGTGACCAACCACAGAGCTAGTGCTGCTGCTAAGGAAGGACGACTGCTGTTGTCGCTGTCTAGAACTATTATGAGCGGCTCCGGCTGAAACAGGCTCTTATATAGGCCAAATAGCATGTTTTCAATTGCAAGGTATATGATCCTGTCGCCGTGCTTGGGAAGCAAGCATATAACGACCAATCAGAGGTCGAATTTTTCGTTTTGACAAGGCTTGACTATTTTCAATAGTACAATAGTGTGAATAATAAAATTACAATTATCTTATTTTGGGAAGAATCTTAGAAGATTTTCCAATCTATTGCTGCAAGAACGAAGGAAATCCATCGAATACTAACCGATTTATTAGCATTTGAAATTGGACATATTTTTCACTTTTTTTGGTTTTAGATTTTCATTTCACATCCCTATGTAGCCGAACTTCCTGAGAGAAGTATTCTTCTTCAAAATCGAGTATGAAATCAAACAGTTTCATCGATGCACTTTTTACTGTTTAAGTGGTACGCGGCGGTACGCGTTGGCCCTACATTCGCGAACAGCCCTTTCTCATGACCGCCATTTCGTCGCCGTCTCTGTCGTTAACCAGTTCCAGATCAAGGCAAACAGCCAGCAGCATGCACTCACACCTGATTCATATTTCCAATCGATCATTATTTTACTGACCTTTCTTTTGTTTACATTTTTGGCCAATCGATCTGTTGTCGTCTCTCAAGCCGTATCTTAAGACGGAATGAACAAACTCTCGGCTCGTACCTCATCAGCCAACCAAACGAGCATCCTGCCAGACCGGGTGTAGACATGTATTTTGGAAGCGGCAATGTCTGTCCAAAAAGATCATAGGGACAGCTCGATCCAAAACCAGATGGACAGTGGCTGTGAGCAACATGATTCGGTACATGAGTTGAATGACTAGATTACGTAATGAAGCAGCAGCTCAAGGCACAAGGCCCTTTTCGGGTGCAATTATTGAACTGCACTCTCTTTTCACACGTTCGCGTCATCCGCCCACCTATATGTAAGTGCTTTAAGTGGCTTTGAGGCGCCTGATTTTTCTTCTTCTTGGTGATTATCTTGTGGTTTTTTTTTTCTTCATCTATAGTTTATTTGACACGGCACAAATACAATTCAATGTTTAACGGCGCCAATTATATCTGGAAGCTTACTTTCTAAAGTATCTTAATAACTAAAAGCAAATTTTTTATCCTCGCTGCCGACTACGAGCCGAAACTAAATCTAACTTTAAGCTAGAATATTTTGCATTAAAAGCACAGGTTTGCTGTTTGATGGTTTTCGTTGCCATAGGTAAGCAGTATATTAAATTTGTTCCGCTGCTGGGCCAAGATATTACGGATTGGCATATTGGGTTGTTTCCATCGGGCCTTGAGAGTTTCGTGCGGGTCTGATTGCTGTTTCCGGATCCGGGGTCTTAACGTGTTCTTGTCGTTTGGTTGGATGTAGGCGGAAGGGGATAGGACTAAACTGGGGCGTGGATGGATTTCAGGAAAACGTATATAAGGGATATCTTGTGGTTAATCGAGATATTTTTCAGCTATGATCAATATGTTGCTCAGTGCAATAAAATTCACATGCGTTATTATTTATTGCCCATTTTAAAGAAGTTGTCGATGACACACAGCTAAAACATATGAAAAAAGACGGTTCATTGTTATAATATTTCACCGTTTTACATAAACGAAGGTATGTAGTATGTAGTATTTTGTTGATTCATGCGTTATTATTAGGGGAGAACCGTACTGAACACTCCAGTGGGTCAAGATGGCCTATGTTATTAACTCCCTAAAATACTTACACGTGTGACTTTAAATGATGAATTTCTTTGTTTTTCACATATAAACCCAACTTTCCTAAAGTTCTCTTCTATCCAACATGTTCATGATTTTATCTATAAGCTTGTGTAAATAACTGATCTGCAAATAATACAAAAACTGTGTTCCTCTAACTCTTACATTTTTGGAATTCATAAAACTATGATTGTTTTAATTTATTTCACTTACCTTCATCAACGTTTACCTAAAATGTTAAAACTAAAATTGTTCTACCCCACTTTGAAGCGCTGCAGAAGATTGCTTGACTATTTAGTGTATGTTCCATTGCTTTGATTTTACTACCGAGACTTCAAGCGGTTCTCATTTCGCGTGCTGGTTTTAATAATAACATTAAAATCGAGTATTTCAAAATAAGCTTCGTCATAAACATACATGATATAGAGCCTACAATTATTCTACATGTTCAATGTCGCTTAAAATGATAAGAAGCGCTGTAAATTGCGTGAATGCTTAACTGGTGCGTTTTAGTTCCGATAATGGCCGTTACTTGTAGCCACAACGACGAATTCATATTAGGCATAATATCTCTTATCATTTTATCACTGCGACATGTTCTTATATCAGTCAATGCTTCTTCTGGTTTTTCAGTATTACTCAGTCTGTTTGATCTAAAAAAATAAATCGGAGATCCATATAAATACAAGCTATAAATGGTATACTATCACGTAGTGTCTTCATTCGATTCTTCATTGCTACTAGAAGTTTTTTAGCTTAGATGTTCACTTTACAGCATCCATTAAACTGGGCATACCAGCCATTCCGCATAAAATTCAGAGATCGGCACGTATTTTTTTGTGTTTTCAATGTTCAAATCAATATAGTCACAAAAGCTCCGCAAAACTTTCTAACAAAACTCCATTGACTAAAAAAGTCTTGTAAAAATAAAACAATCTGAAAATAGAGATAAAGAGATCAATCAATCATCAATGCAAAAAAGCGTTTTTTCAGACTCTTTAAATGTTTAAGCAAATAGTACCACACATTCCAACGTGTTTGACAAACTTTCGATGGAAGCGTAATTTTGTGTAACCTAAAAAGCTCTCGATTATGATACATTTCAAAGCATAACAATTTTTTTCGTCACCGTTTATTTTGTAAGCAAATATATACATCCAAAGTCTGAAATCTAAAAAAAGCAAACATGCATATGGGTCATTCCATACGAAGTGTACATGCCACTCGTACACGACCATCAAAGATTTTGCTCAAAGTTGGGAGAATTATTCATCTACTGTCACTTTAAAAAAATTCCAAATTTGGTGTCAATTGGAATATCCCCCGCTCTGTGGGACCCCCTGTTTATTGCAAAGTCACGCCTTATTTTGTTAAAAATCTCTTTTTTCTTTTTCTTACAATGCATAGACGTATGATGTCCGAAAAATGTTGATGATTTTTGAAGAAAGTAAACCAAGGAATCTAGACAAAATAAAACTTTTGGCCGGAAGTGTTGCCAGATATATGCTATATCTCGAGATTGGCTCATATTATAACGAGGAGATAAGTGTTTTTTACGTAAAACTTTCCGAGAAATAAGATGAAACCGTCAAATTTAAAATAAAATTAGCTGCATTTGCCGAAAAATGCAAATTTAGTTTTAAAATACAAAAATAATCTATCTTGCAACACTTCCGGTCAAAAACAATATTTTTTTTCTTGATTCCTTGGTTTATTTTCTTCAAAATTCACCTAATATATACTATTTTTCGGGTGTCTTACGTCTATAAATTGTAAAAGAAATTAATTACGAAATCTACAACTTTTTTGCATAAAATGTTATATCTCGAGATTGGCTCATATTACCTCGGGATGATAGTTGTTTCTTACGTGAAATTTTCCAATGAACAGGATGGAATTATCAAATTGAAAATAAAAATGGCTGCATTTCCCGAAAAATGTAAATTTAATTTTCAAATACAAAAATAATTTATCTGGCAACACTTCCGGCCAAAAGTTATATTTTTTTCTGGATATATATATATATATATATATATATATATATATATATATATATATATATATATATATATATATATATATATATATATATATATATATATATATATATATATATATATAAAAATATATATATATATATATATATATATATATATATATATATATATATATATATATATATATATATATATATATTTTTATATATATATATATATATATATATATATATATATATATATATATATATATATATATATATATATATATATATATATATATATATATTCTGGGGGTCCAATCGACGTCAAATTTGGGATTTTTTCAAAGTGACAGTAGATGAATAATTTTCCAAACTTTGAGCAAAATCTGTGATGGTCGTGTCCAAGTTTGTGCTTTTTCGTGGTCACTTCATATGGAATGACCCATATGAATCAAAATAGACTTTATTTACAAAATGGATTCACGTCGATGAACAAGATTTTAAAATGATGAATCAAAAAAAATTGTTTTAATTTTATATAGCAATATTTGTTCAAAAGCTAGTAAACATTCTGATTTGTAAAAACTTACTAGTTACAACATTTGTGAGTGATAAAGACAAAATTTCAATGTTTTTAAGCCAACTCCCAGAAAGAGACAGAGTCTTCCCGACAGGGCAATTAATGTTAGCTTTCATGTACTTAGACTAATTTGATGTCAGGTTTTGGATTTTCGGCTTTGCAGTCTCAGTAGATCTAAACGAATATTTTCTTCACATCCGACGTTTCGGCCGCTGGTTGTGGCCTTTTTCAAAGGAATTCTAAAATAGATGGGTTCATTTAACAATATTCTAAAACAATTGTGGTCTATCGTTCACTTATAAAGGTATCGTTTTTTGTTTAACGCATGAGCTTTGCGGGTTTGTAGATTCAGAATTAATCAACTAGGGTATTTTGAGCTTTTTCATTCCTACCATTCTACTATCGTTATTCAACGTTTGTTATATCGGCAATTTATCTTCTGTTTTCGGTATCACTTCTTTGTGTTTGATTTCACCTAATTCTACCACTGCTTGGTCTGTGTATGTATGACCTGACTCTATAAGTCGATCGAGTTTGTTCATATTGGATTTGTGGCCGTAGATTCTGGATTTCAGGGTGTTGCGTGTCATGCCAATATACTTTAGATCTACTGAGACTGCAAAGCCGAAAATCCAAAACCTGAAAACACAAACAGTTGCCGCGAAAAAACTAATTTGATGTCTCGAAGGAAAAGTTTTTTTTTTCAGGCTGCTGTTAGAACCTAATAAAGCTGATGTCTTGAAAGAAAACATGCTGATTTAGGCAATCTTACAGAACAGGTGGAGCAGAGCACCGCTGGTATGTCATTGCAGCAATACATGATTTCTATTCGAGTACAATCGAGGAAAAACTGCAAAGTTACTGCTGATGGTAATTGATAGTTTACCTCATGAATATGGTTACCATAAAACCCACAAATAAGTACATTATTACGATTTTCACTCAATACAAGTACAAAATAAGTTTTAAGAGAGTCTCCAAGAGTGTCATGCAACAATAATTGTTACTTGAGAAGTTTGTGTTTTTTCATGATCACTTCGTATGGAATGTCCTATATATAAGGCAAGCAATATCCTTGATTTTTTTTAAATGATTCAATTTGCACTTCAAAGATACATACACAATCAAAACATTGTACGTTGCATAATGTGTCATTTTTTCCTGTATGGACTTCCTCCTTGTGACCAGAATCGTTGATCTATTGTGAGATATGGCCGGGTGTCTGTTGTATTCCGCACTTCTGTTATTGGCAATACCGCTATTGAGAAAGTGGCATGCTGATTATTATTATTTATTATTTAAGTTTCATCCGCGCTTGTGTGTAATGTGATTTTACCCTTTTAGCCTCCTTCCTTCTGCCAAATATCACCAATTATAATTCTCTGGAGAAGTTTCGTCGTGCGTCCTTCTGGCCAGTTTTATTGATAAGAGGGACTTATTTTTTATTGAGAGGAAGTGACGCAAAGGTATTATAGAATTCATCGTAAAGGAAGGGTAAGTGGTGGAGCGCCTGAGAATAAACTCATGCTTAAAGTCCTTTTTGAAATCGGATGGCCTGATTCTACTAAGATTCGAGCCCACGACCATCCGCTTGACAAAGCGGACTCTGTAACCTTGCGGCTACGCAGCTCCCCAATGTGTCATAGTCTGGTCGCCATATATAAACCGTATTGCATCAGTGCAGAGCCAATTTTTATTTTATGTTCCGCGAAAGTTAGGTTGGACCACTTTACCTTTACCTTCTTACGAGTCGCGTTGTAAGTTAATTTGTATGCACTTGAAAAGCGACGGGATTTCGCAATGGCGGCCTTTATAAACGATGTAATTATGTACAGAATGAACAGCACAGAAATCTTGGCGAATTAGATTTCTTTGTTCTAACTCGTTCTCTATGAAATGATTACCTTTTTACATTAGTAATCAACGAATAAATTATGGCTAATATTGTGAATCAGTCGAAGTAACAGTGAAGTAAACTACATTTGAGAATTTTTTTTTTCAATGTTAGTAAGTTAGGAATGAAATGTTATTGATCTTGAAACGTATGATTGACGACAAATAAAATAAATCAAATATTGCCCTTGTTAAAAGAAAGATGAAATCATTCCGCGTCGAACACTCGACAGAAACGGACGTGCAAAGTGGTCGTTCTATTACAATCCGGTCTGTGTGTACGAATAGCCAAACAAAAGAGTGTATTATTCGCGCTAAAGGCCAACTAGATTGTGAGTTGTGTAGCTACGTTCTGTACCCGGCTCGCAACTTTGGCTGTATTGGTGCAAAATACCAGCTGCAGTTTTGATCTGTGCACAGTGAATAGATCTTTCGAGTTCAAGGCCATCAGTTGACAGTCGAGTCGTGTCGCTGTGCTGAGTGATCTCACACCCGGCTCACTGCTGGTGGCTGTATTGGTGCTGCTGTACTGGTGCTGCTGTACTGGTGCTGCTGGCTGCTTTGGGTGCAGCTTCGAACGATCGGACAACGACTGCTGGAAGGAAGAAGTAAAGAGGTACGTGTTCTTGTCGGCGCTAGTGCGCTAGTGCGCTTGATTTAGCGCGATGGATATAGATCCCTCGCCTCCCGTGCCACCATTCCCGAACCCCCCTGACCCTGACCCTTCTGTTACCCCCTCCTCTGTTCATTCTCCAGTCCCCCCTCGCCCCAGGCTTTACCCGGACGGATCTCAACAGGGCAGCTATACTGTTTATTTTCGTCCAAAGGCAGGAGTGAATTCAAAGCGATTAAACATACTGCAAATTTCTAAAGACCTGACGAAGGGGTACAAGGCCGTGACCGAAATTTCCAAGGTCCTACCTAACAAGCTCCGTGTCGTGGTCAGTAATCTGGCACAGCCCAATGCTATCGCTTGCTCTGAGCTCTTTACACGCGAGTATCGCGTGTACATACCCGCACGAGACGTGGAGATCGACGGTGTCATAACCGATTCGAGTCTGTCCGTCGAGTGTACTTTGCAAAGTGCTAAAGGGTGCTTCAAGAATAGCACATGTCCCGATGTGAAGGTGCTCGACTGCAAGCAATTGCGGTATGCATCTCTCGTCGGCGGCACAAAAGTGTACACTCCGTCAGACTCGTTTCGCGTTACGTTTGCCGGAACTGCACTCCCTAGCCACGTCTCGATCGACCGGGTTCGTCTGCCTGTGCGATTGTATGTACCCCGTGTTATGAACTGCACCAATTGCAAGCAGTTAGGCCACACAGCCGCCTACTGCTGCAATAAGGCGCGATGTAGCAAGTGTGGGGAGATTCTTGCAGTGTTAATGCTGAAAAATGTATTCACTGTGGGGAAAACCAGCATGAGCTCTCCACATGCCCGGTGTACATGCAGCGCAGAAATAAAATCAAGCGGTCACTAAAGGAGTGTTCAAAGCGTTCTTACGCTGAGATGCTGAAGAAGACCGTGACCACTTCTACCATAACATCGAACCCCTTTTATCTGTTGTCCTCTGATGAAACCGATTCTGACGATTCACCAGCGGGAACAACTTATGCCAATCCTGGGGCGTCTAGAAAGAGGAAAAATATTTCCTCTCCTAAACTTCCCAGAAAAGGTCCTAAGATTTCCCAAAGTGAAATGAAAGTTACAAACAAACCAAACAGTGCTGCGGAAAAACCGAAGCAAACTCCTCCTGGGCTTGCAAATTTAAAGTCCCAGAAGGAGTTCCCAGCACTGCCAGGAACATCTAAAACCCCAGTTGTTCCTTTTGCACTTCCAGTTGATGAAACAAACTCTGGATTAGTGAAATTTTCTGACATTGTGGACTGGATTTTTGAAACTTTCAATGTACCCGATCCAATTAAAATTTTTCTTACAGCATTACTCCCAACAGTTAGATCATTTTTGAAGCACTTGACTGCCCAATGGCCCCTCCTTGCAGCGATTGTATTCTTCGATGCCTAATTCAACTGCGTATATGAAGGATTCTATCTCTGTCTTACAGTGGAATTGTAGAAGTATTTTACCAAAAATTGATTCGTTTAAAGTTTTGATAAATAAAAACAAATGCGATGCATTTTCCCTTTGTGAAACTTGGCTTACTTCAAATATTGATCTCAACTTCCATGATTTTAACATTATTCGCCTCGATCGAGACACCCCATATGGAGGAGTACTTTTAGGGATTA
Source organism: Wyeomyia smithii (assembly GCF_029784165.1). Classification (NCBI taxonomy): domain Eukaryota; kingdom Metazoa; phylum Arthropoda; class Insecta; order Diptera; family Culicidae; genus Wyeomyia; species Wyeomyia smithii. The sequence goes on from NC_073696.1 coordinate 115,791,506, forward strand.
AAAAGTGCTATTCTTTCTATCGTATTAACCTCCCCTCGATTCCAGGCATCGAAGCTGTCGCATGTCAAATGACAATACAAGGTAAAGAGCTTTGTACTGCCTCAATATATATTCCTTCCAGAGCACAGGTTGGGCAACGGCTGCTCTTTGATCTAATAGAACTTCTTCCCTCGCCACGTTTGATTTTGGGAGACTTCAACTCTCATGGTGTGGCTTGGGGTTCCCCTTACAATGATAACCGCTCCTCTTTAATCTATAACCTTTGCGATGACTTCGACATAACTATTTTAAACAACGGTGAAATGACACGTATCCCGAAACCTCCAGCGCGCCCAAGCGCTTTGGATCTATCGTTATGTTCGACGTCGCTACGGTTGGATTGCACATGGAAGGTAATCCTCGATCCTCACGGTAGCGACCATCTGCCTATTCTTATATCAATTACTAACGGGTCAACTCGCATGCGACCAATTGACATTCCGTATGACCTCACACGAAATGTCGATTGGAAGTTATACGAGGAAATGATTTCAAAAGCGGTCGAGTCGATTCAACATCATCCACCACTTGAAGAATACAATCTCCTCGCGGGCTCGATTCTCGACGCCGCGTAGCAAGCCCAAACGAAAAAATATCCCGGCGTAACGATCAAAGAGCGGCCTCCCACTCCGTGGTGGGACCAAGAGTGCTCCGATGTCTACACGCAAAGATCCGACGCGTTTTTGGCCTTCCAGAAGGGAGGTATACCTGGCGACTATTTACGGTATTCGGAGCTTAATACCAAGCTTAAAAGTTTGGCTAAAGCAAAGAAACGCGGATATTGGCGTCGGTTCGTGAACGAGACGTCGAGGGAGACATCGATGAGCACTCTTTGGAACACAGCCCGAAGAATGCGGAATCGCGAAACGGTCAACGAAAGCGAGGAGTCTTCAAGTCGGTGGATATTTGATTTTACCAGGAAAGTATGTCCGGACTCTGTTCCTGAGCAAAACATTGTTCGCGATGCGTCTCCGGGCCACGACGCGATAGAATCACCTTTTACGATGGCAGAATTTTCAGTTGCCCTCCTGTCCTGTAACAATAACGCGCCTGGGTTAGATAGAATCAAATTCAACTTGTTGAAGAATCTACCCGGCAATGCCAAGAGGCGCTTGTTGAACTTGTTCAATAAGTTCCTGGAGCAAAACATTGTACCGCAGGATTGGAGGCAAGTGAAGGTGATCGCCATCCAAAAACCAGGGAAACCAGCTTCTGATCACAACTCTTATAGGCCGATTGTAATGCTATCCTGTATCCGGAAATTGATGGAAAAAATGATACTCCGTCGTTTATACCATTGAGTCGAATCAAATGGTCTGCTTTCAGATACTCAATTTGGGCTTCCGCCGTGCCAAAGGGACGAATGATTGTCTTGCGTTGCTTTCAACAGATATTCAGCTGGCGTATGCTCGCAAAAAACAAATGGCGTCTGCGTTCTTGGACATTAAGGGGGCTTTTGATTCCGTTTCTATTGACATTCTTTCGGGTAAACTTCACCGACAAGGGTTTTCTCCAATTTTGAACAATTTTTGGCACAATTTGTTGTCCAAAAAGCACATGCATTTTACGCACGGCGATATGGCAACTTTTCGCATTAGCTACATGGGTCTTCCCCAGGGTTCATGTTTAAGCCCCCTTCTTTACAACTTTTATGTAAATGACATCGACGAATGTCTGGCAAATTCATGCACGATAAGACAACTTGCAGACGACAGTGTAATCTCTGTTACAGGAGCCAAAGCTGCCGATTTGGAAGGACCATTGCAAGATACCTTGGACAATTTGTCTGCTTGGGCTTTACAGCTAGGTATCGTATAATTCTCTCGATACAGCTAGGTATCGTATAATTCTCTCCGGAGAAGACTGAGATAGTAGTTTTTTCTAGGAAGCATGAACCTGCTCTGCTCCAAACACAATTAATGGGTAAAACGATTTCTCAGGTTTTGGTACACAAATATCTTGGTGTCTGGTTCGATTCGAAAGGCACCTGGGGTTGTCACGTGAGGTATCTGATGAAAAAATGTCAACAAAGAGTGAATTTTCTTCGTACAATAACCGGACAATGGTGGGGAGCCCATCCAGGAGACCTTATAAGGCTTTACCAAACAACGATATTGTCTGTTATTGAGTACGGGTGTTTCTGCTTCCGCTCCGCAGCAAACACACATTTGATCAAACTGGAGCGAATACAATATCGTTGTTTGCATATCGCCTTGGGTTGCATGCAATCGACCCATACGATGAGTTTGGAGGTCTTTGCTGGAGTTCTACCATTGAAAAACCGCTTCTGGAGCCTGTCTTCTCGTATTCTTATCAAATGTGAGGCCTTGAACCGTCCCGTGATTGAAAATTTTGAAAGGTTAATCGAACTTAATTCTCAAACCCGTTTTATGACATTGTATTTCCATCACATGTCCCAAAATATTTACTCTTCTTCGAATATTCCAAATCGTGTCGACTTATCAAATACTTCTGATTCTACTGTGTTTTTCGATACATCCATGATAGAAGAAACTCGTGGAGTCCCGGATCATTTACGCGTGCAGCAGATCCCTAAAATTTTCTCCAATAAATATCGAAACATCAACTGCGACAATATGTACTACACTGACGGGTCACTTCTTGATGGGTCCACTGGCTTCGGTATTTTCAATAACAATTTAACCGTCTCCCATAAGCTCGATAATCCTGCTTCTGTTTACGTCGCAGAATTAGCTGCAATTCAGTACACCCTAGGGATTATCGAAAAAATGCCCACGGACCATTATTTCATCTTCACGGACAGTCTCAGCTCCATTGAGGCTCTCCGATCGATGAAAGATGTTAAGCACTCTCCGTATTTCCTGGGGAAAATACGGGAACATCTGAAGTCTACTCAGATTACCTTAGCGTGGGTCCCTTTTCACTGCTCGATATCGGGTAATGAGAAAGCCGACTCTTTGGCTAAGGTGGGCGCAACAAACGGTGATATTTATGAAAGACCAATTGCCTTTAATGAATTTTTCTGATTTGTACGTCAGAATACGATCATCAGTTGGCAAAATTCTTGGACCAAGGGGGAACTGGGAAGGTGGTTACAATTCATAATTCCCAAGGTATCGACGAACCCGTGGTTCAAGGGGTTGGATGTAGGTCGGGATTTCATTTGCGTGATGTCCCGGCTTATGTCCAATCACTATAGATTTACCGCGTCATCTCCGTCGTGTTGGGCTCGGGAAAAGTGGTATCTGTGCCTGTGGTGAAGGTTATCACGACATAGAGCACGTTGTCTGGTCATGCCCTGTACACCGTGACGCCAGGTCTAAATTAATAGCTTCCCTGCAGGCCGAAGGTAGGCAGCCGGCTGTTCCTGTTCGTGATGTCTTGGCGAGCCGTGACCTATCCTACATGTCCCTTATATACGTTTTCCTGAAATCCATCCACGCCCCAGTTTAGTCCAATCCCCTTCCGCCTACATCCAACTAAACGACAAGAACACGTTAAGACCCCGGATCCGGAAACAGCAATCAGACCCGCACGATACTCTCAAGGCCCGAGGGAGACAACCCAATATGCCAGTCCGTAATATCTTGGCCCAGCAGCGGAACAAATTAAATATGTTGCTTACCTATGGCAATGAAAACCATCAAACAGCAAACCTGTGCTTTTAATGCAAAATATTCTAGCTTTAAGTTAGATTTAGTTGCAGCTCGTAGTCGGCAGCGAGGATAAAAAATTTGCTTTTAATTATTAAGATACTTCAGAAAGTAAGCTACTAGATATAATTGGCGCCGTTAAACATTGAATTGTATTTGTGCCGTGTCAGATAAACTATAGATGAAGAAAAAAAAAAGAAAGATGAAAGGAAATTGTGTTCAACATTGTGAAGTTCTGATGCTGGAGCGCTCATTTATATGCCAGCTGTTATGGAATACTTAATAGCTGACGATGTTCTGAAAATGATAGGAATTGCTGCCCAAATACCAAGAGAACGAGCATATACGTCATGCAAATGGCAATTGACCAAGAAAAATTAAAAATAAACATTAAATTTCAATTTAAAAAAAAAAGAGTTGAATTTTTTCTTATTTTTTCTTTAAATAAACTTGACGTTAATACGCAATTTTAAAAATGAAGTCCAGGATGGAGAAATGAAAACTATTATTTTGATGGTAGAATGTTTTTTTTTATATAATTTCTAATTCAAATAGTTTTCAAACACTTTTTATTCTGATGATTTTAAAAGATGCAGAGAGTCATTTTAAATCAAAAAGCTCTTGGTAGTTAACATTCTAAAGGCATTGGTTTTCGAGTTATTTCTAATTTAAGCTCGAAAAAATATTAAAATTCAGGAAAATTCACGTTTTTCTTGATTTGTTCATCGTTCTCCAGCAAAAACCATACGCTCATTGGAATGCTTGATCAAAAATATACAATTCATTCTTTGACAACAAGACGATTGGGCGAACGGTTCTCAAGAAAAGAACTCTGAGAAATCACACGCTATAACAACTTCACCATCTTTCAAAGTATTTTGGTTTCTCTCATGTAAGTCGACTGTTGAGTTTTTATGTGATCGTGGGTTATCAACTTTTCCAACTTTTCACAAAAATGAGACACAAATTCATCAATTGGTTTCGCAAGTGTCTCTATATTACATCGATCTGTTGCAATCAACTGTTCGAAAGGTATTTCTCTCACACAACGTTCCTCAAGTTCTTTGAAAAAACTGTTTTCAGAATTTAAACGGCTTGGGTAATGTTCGCATTTGCGAAGATAACAATATTTGGATCGTGGAGTTGAGCTACTGAATAGTTGTTCAAAGTAAAATTTAGAATCATTTTGTTATGAATATTTCTTTAGACTGTGTATCATCAATTTAGTATACTGTATCAGTACAAACACAAATATTATGAGATCCTGAGCTTCCAAGTAATTTACAATGCTTAGGTTTCAAAGCTCTAAAAGAAGTCAACCCAATATCAGTTTTGCTGATATCTTTAAAATAAACGTATGCCTCACGAATTGAATTCATTGAGAGTCGCTTCTGCACATGCTGTCGCTTACCATCTTTTCTCACTGAAACGTAGTCCCTTTGCCCTGGCATGGCTCTACTGACCTGGTCACTGTCATAAAACTGCAATACCTCGTTTTTCACTTCCAGGGGCAATCCATGTCCAAGCCTCATGTCAGGAATAGCCAATATTCCACTAACCTCTGATATGCGCCGAGCCTGTTTCACAATGTATTTCGTTGTTTCAAACTTTCCTGTTACCGTTTGTTGGTTCCAAGATTTCGGTAGAACCGAAAGTATTCTTACTTTATCTTCCCTCGAGCATTCGGGCGCAGTAATTTTTTTTTTTAACTGAAAAATCATCTCGTCGAAGTCTCTCGCTTTACGTTTCAATAATTCCAGGTCATCTTCAACATCAAAATCGAAAATGTTTTTTCTTATACCGTCAGTAATGTTCAGATACTTTTTTTAGGATATTTTTCCTGATTGAGCTTTGCCAGTGATATCGGTGAAACGTTGATTCCAGCTAGGCCTTTGTTGAATAACTTAATTTTCTATGTTCTGGAGTATTCTTTTTGATACGATTGATGGTATCTTCGCCAATTCGTATACAGATGCAGATGGTTGCAACTCCGTCGGTAGAATGTTTCTTCCACATCCTGATGTTGATGGTTCACTTCGATACAATATAATCTACACGAATCGCAAATCGATAAACACTATTCAAATGAGCTTGACAATTCAATATTTTTAACTTTGCAATAACGTTTTCGTTTAATTTACGCAAGCTTGATGGGCATCGATGATCAGGAAAGGGTTTACAGCATTTGGGTTTGGTGTATTCCATTTTCACTTTATTCATCTTCACAAAATGCAAACTGTTACTAACACTTCTTAAGAAGTGCAATGGGATTTATATACGAAAACAGACATTATAGGATATTGGTAGCGTACTTTACAAGTAGGTAATGTTGCACGACAAACATATTTTTTTATAAAACATTCGGCAAAGGAGAACGTGTAGGTAGGCTAAGGTACAGCGCCTGAGTTAATTATCCAATCGTTTTGTTTTCAAGGAATGATTTGTATATTTTTGATCAAGTATTCCAATAAACGTATGGTTTTTTGCTGGAGAACTACGAACAAATTAAGAAAAACGTGTGTTTTTCTAAATTTTATTAACTTTTCGAGGTTAAATTAGAAATAACTCGAAAACCAATACCTTTAGAATGTTAACTACCAAGAGCTTTTTGATTTAAAATGACTCTCTGCATCTTTTAAAATTATCAGAATAGAATTTTTTTGAAACATATTTGAATTAGAATTTTTATAAAAAAATCAATCTACCATTAAAAAAATATTCTTCATTTCTCCATCCTGGACTTTTTTGTTAAAAGTTGCGTTTTAACGTCAAGTTTATTTAAAGAACAAATAAAAAAAAATTAACTTTCGTTTTAGATTGAAATTCAATGTATATTTTTAATTTTTTTGGTCAAGCATTCGGGCGCAGTAATTTTTTTTTTTTAACTGAAAAATCATCTCGTCGAAGTCTCTCGCTTTACGTTTCAATAATTCCAGGTCATCTTCAACATCAAAATCGAAAATGTTTTTTCTTATACCGTCAGTAATGTTCAGATACTTTTTTTAGGATATTTTTCCTGATTGAGCTTTGCCAGTGATATCGGTGAAACGTTGATTCCAGCTAGGCCTTTGTTGAATAACTTAATTTTCTATGTTCTGGAGTATTCTTTTTGATACGATTGATGGTATCTTCGCCAATTCGTATACAGATGCAGATGGTTGCAACTCCGTCGGTAGAATGTTTCTTCCACATCCTGATGTTGATGGTTCACTTCGATACAATATAATCTACACGAATCACAAATCGATAAACACTATTCAAATGAGCTTGACAATTCAATATTTTTAACTTTGCAATAACGTTTTCGTTTAATTTACGCAAGCTTGATGGGCATCGATGATCAGGAAAGGGTTTACAGCATTTGGGTTTGGTGTATTCCCTTTTCACTTTATTCATCTTCACAAAATGCAAACTGTTACTAACACTTCTTAAGAAGTGCAATGGGATTTATATACGAAAACAGACATTATAGGATATTGGTAGCGTACTTTACAAGTAGGTAATGTTGCACGACAAACATATTTTTTTATAAAACATTCGGCAAAGGAGAACGTGTAGGTAGGCTAAGGTACAGCGCCTGAGTTAATTATCCAATCGTTTTGTTTTCAAGGAATGATTTGTATATTTTTGATCAAGTATTCCAATAAACGTATGGTTTTTTGCTGGAGAACTACGAACAAATTAAGAAAAACGTGTGTTTTTCTAAATTTTATTAACTTTTCGAGGTTAAATTAGAAATAACTCGAAAACCAATACCTTTAGAATGTTAACTACCAAGAGCTTTTTGATTTAAAATGACTCTCTGCATCTTTTAAAATTATCAGAATAGAATTTTTTTGAAACATATTTGAATTAGAATTTTTATAAAAAAATCAATCTACCATTAAAAAAATATTCTTCATTTCTCCATCCTGGACTTTTTTGTTAAAAGTTGCGTTTTAACGTCAAGTTTATTTAAAGAACAAATAAAAAAAAATTAACTTTCGTTTTAGATTGAAATTCAATGTATATTTTTAATTTTTTTGGTCAAGCATTCGGGCGCAGTAATTTTTTTTTTTAACTGAAAAATCATCTCGTCGAAGTCTCTCGCTTTACGTTTCAATAATTCCAGGTCATCTTCAACATCAAAATCGAAAATGTTTTTTCTTATACCGTCAGTAATGTTCAGATACTTTTTTTAGGATATTTTTCCTGATTGAGCTTTGCCAGTGATATCGGTGAAACGTTGATTCCAGCTAGGCCTTTGTTGAATAACTTAATTTTCTATGTTCTGGAGTATTCTTTTTGATACGATTGATGGTATCTTCGCCAATTCGTATACAGATGCAGATGGTTGCAACTCCGTCGGTAGAATGTTTCTTCCACATCCTGATGTTGATGGTTCACTTCGATACAATATAATCTACACGAATCACAAATCGATAAACACTATTCAAATGAGCTTGACAATTCAATATTTTTAACTTTGCAATAACGTTTTCGTTTAATTTACGCAAGCTTGATGAGCATCGATGATCAGGAAAGGGTTTACAGCATTTGGGTTTGGTGTATTCCATTTTCACTTTATTCATCTTCACAAAATGCAAACTGTTACTAACACTTCTTAAGAAGTGCAATGGGATTTATATACGAAAACAGACATTATAGGATATTGGTAGCGTACTTTACAAGTAGGTAATGTTGCACGACAAACATATTTTTTTATAAAACATTCGGCAAAGGAGAACGTGTAGGTAGGCTAAGGTACAGCGCCTGAGTTAATTATCCAATCGTTTTGTTTTCAAGGAATGATTTGTATATTTTTGATCAAGTATTCCAATAAACGTATGGTTTTTTGCTGGAGAACTACGAACAAATTAAGAAAAACGTGTGTTTTTCTAAATTTTATTAACTTTTCGAGGTTAAATTAGAAATAACTCGAAAACCAATACCTTTAGAATGTTAACTACCAAGAGCTTTTTGATTTAAAATGACTCTCTGCATCTTTTAAAATTATCAGAATAGAATTTTTTTGAAACATATTTGAATTAGAATTTTTATAAAAAAATCAATCTACCATTAAAAAAATATTCTTCATTTCTCCATCCTGGACTTTTTTGTTAAAAGTTGCGTTTTAACGTCAAGTTTATTTAAAGAACAAATAAAAAAAAATTAACTTTCGTTTTAGATTGAAATTCAATGTATATTTTTAATTTTTTTGGTCAAGCATTCGGGCGCAGTAATTTTTTTTTTTTAACTGAAAAATCATCTCGTCGAAGTCTCTCGCTTTACGTTTCAATAATTCCAGGTCATCTTCAACATCAAAATCGAAAATGTTTTTTCTTATACCGTCAGTAATGTTCAGATACTTTTTTTAGGATATTTTTCCTGATTGAGCTTTGCCAGTGATATCGGTGAAACGTTGATTCCAGCTAGGCCTTTGTTGAATAACTTAATTTTCTATGTTCTGGAGTATTCTTTTTGATACGATTGATGGTATCTTCGCCAATTCGTATACAGATGCAGATGGTTGCAACTCCGTCGGTAGAATGTTTCTTCCACATCCTGATGTTGATGGTTCACTTCGATACAATATAATCTACACGAATCACAAATCGATAAACACTATTCAAATGAGCTTGACAATTCAATATTTTTAACTTTGCAATAACGTTTTCGTTTAATTTACGCAAGCTTGATGAGCATCGATGATCAGGAAAGGGTTTACAGCATTTGGGTTTGGTGTATTCCATTTTCACTTTATTCATCTTCACAAAATGCAAACTGTTACTAACACTTCTTAAGAAGTGCAATGGGATTTATATACGAAAACAGACATTATAGGATATTGGTAGCGTACTTTACAAGTAGGTAATGTTGCACGACAAACATATTTTTTTATAAAACATTCGGCAAAGGAGAACGTGTAGGTAGGCTAAGGTACAGCGCCTGAGTTAATTATCCAATCGTTTTGTTTTCAAGGAATGATTTGTATATTTTTGATCAAGTATTCCAATAAACGTATGGTTTTTTGCTGGAGAACTACGAACAAATTAAGAAAAACGTGTGTTTTTCTAAATTTTATTAACTTTTCGAGGTTAAATTAGAAATAACTCGAAAACCAATACCTTTAGAATGTTAACTACCAAGAGCTTTTTGATTTAAAATGACTCTCTGCATCTTTTAAAATTATCAGAATAGAATTTTTTTGAAACATATTTGAATTAGAATTTTTATAAAAAAATCAATCTACCATTAAAAAAATATTCTTCATTTCTCCATCCTGGACTTTTTTGTTAAAAGTTGCGTTTTAACGTCAAGTTTATTTAAAGAACAAATAAAAAAAAATTAACTTTCGTTTTAGATTGAAATTCAATGTATATTTTTAATTTTTTTGGTCAAAAACTTTTTTTTGTACACTGTATAATTTTTTTATGATGCATTTTTAATTCCCTACAACTCATTCTCAGACAATTTTTCTATACAACCAACGGTTTCTGGACTACAATGCTTCGAATAAAACCTATGCCAAAAGACATACGCCCTTTTAGAAGGAAACTCATGGGTGTAAACAATCTTTCCATCTGTGAAAAATGCTCAGTTTGCTCAGCCAAATACGTGTGCAAAGTTTCATTCAAATCAAAAATGGTCGATATTCGACCATCGGTCATTTGGCGCGATTTGTCTCACATCCGAAATCACTAACATATCCGGACATATTTAGCAGTGCTACAGACATGTCTGTATGACGATGCTTCTAACACAAACGGGAGATCTAAAATCTAGCGCTGTCGAATGATCTATCACCAGTGCCATTCGCCGGTTGCCTTTGTTAGTCCATCCGCTATGGAAGGCTGCGATATACTTGTATTGCATATAGTGCGCAGCGGATTCTTGCTACAGTGATCGGATAGACTATAAAGACTAATTTTTTAAGGTTGATAGATCTGATTTTTTAAATGTACTAATAAGTGTTTACGTTTTTCCCTTTTCCATCGTATGTGATTTACATTTTTGAACTCAGCATTAGAGTGTCTGCAATGTTAGCTTTTATACGTGACTACTGAGAGGTATACTTCCAGTGGGTGTGTCGACTGTGTCGTTGTGCAATCGAGTGAGCAAAACAATAACAAGAACAACGAATCGTTTACAAGGCAAATCGTTTGTATGCTTCATTGTCGGCTGTGTTTGGGATGAACGGAATAATGATATTTGGCCTTATTTTCAGCTCTGTTTGATATTCCAATCATTTAACAAGGCTCTACATGTTTCTATAGTACAATAGTTAGCTTGACAAAATCTCAGTTTTCCCCATCTCAGTGAACGCATTGCTAATTTTCAAATCGATTGCAGTGAGAGTTAAGGAAATCCTTTGGAATCTGACTGAATTTTAAGCATTTCAACGACAATTTCGTGATGCAGTGCTTTTGATTTTTCAATTTGTACCTCTGTGTTGATGTAAGACGTAATTTTACGTAAAAATCTATATGTCACCGCCATTTTTTTTTTTATTTCAACCGATTTTAATTTATGTGATTACCGTACACCTAAGAAACGGAAAATAATTCAAATACTAGCAACAAGATCTACTCTATGTGAAAAAAACACAAGATCTACTGCATTAAAGAATTTTATTTTGCCACGTTAGACTGAAGTTTTCGAGTTACAATTTTTCCAAAGATTTCACGTTTTTAAACATATGCAACTTTTTTAAAAAAAGATGGAATAATCGTATGGTATGTTTTCAAACATAAACAAAGTTTCATTGAAATTAAAATAAAAAGGTCCCTCTTCCTCTTAACAAAATTAGTCCCGCTTATAAATGAGCCTTTGCGAACCAGAGTGATCTATGTGCCATCGAGCAAATTGTTCAGGAGAAGCAATTTTCGAAAAATCTCTGAAAAAAATTCTGTTCAACGGATTCTTTCAAACAAAATGTTCTAATATAAAGGTTATGAAGTGGATTAACATTGGGATACATAAAATCAACAGTTTCTTTGCGAAATCGGGGACTTTATCTCACCAATGTACATAGACCACTCTGACTTCATATATATATATATATATATATATATATA